>NC_061119.1:214023311-214035211 GCF_002878395.1 Capsicum annuum
CATCTTTGAAGAGTACAGTTCGGATTTTAACGTGTAGAAATAGAGGAAAGTTAAGAATTTTAAGTGTCCGAATAGAGCGGAATGAATATAAGTGATTCATATAGCCAACCTCTACTAGTTTGTGATTGGGACACAGTTTTTATTGCTGTAAAGTTTGAAATTTTATGTGTTCATATCAGATGGGTGAAATTGTATGTGGTTAAAAAAGATTCTATACTAATGGTTTCTTGAACAAGTTTTATTTCTAATTCTCATCACAGTTATCCAAGCTGCGAAAATCAATTTTCTCAGAAGTCGAAAAGATGTTATAAATGCAAAAACTGATCCGGATGTTCTTGATGGAGCTTTTAGTAGTTTTATTAGTTGTGGAGCCAAATCTGCATACTTCATTTCTCTCTTGAGACTCAGATTTTTGCTTTTCAACATTATATGAAAAGTGGTTTCATTTATTCAAAAAAGGAAAATATAGACGTTTCACTTACTAAATTGTCAAAATCAGTAGTCTTTAGATCCTTCTAAGGTTCCGACAATTATTAAAGATTGGTATCTCTTTACATTCATGGCATGTTAATGTGGAGTATATTTTTCTGTATACTCAAGCTTATCATCTTTCCTTGTCATTGAACATGGAGCTGTGAGCTGTCATTTATTGTCCGGCTAGATTAATGCTGCCTCCTCTCTCAGGGATAAACTCAATCCTTACATGAGAAATATTGAGACTGATTACTATGTTTATCTGTTTATTTTGATATCTATACTCCAAATAGTAACCATTTAAGATCACTATTCTTGCTAAGGTAGGAGGATTTGTGAAGTATTCAGACATAACCAGTTATGTTGAGTGAAAGTTTAGTTATAGCACCCAAGGGTGTCGCCTAGTGGTCAATGAAGCGGTTGAACACCATGAGCTCTCAGGTTCAATTCTCAATAGAGAAACAGTAGGTGATTTCTTCCCATCTTTTCTAGCCTTGATGGACAGAATTACCGGATACCTGTTTCTGGTGGGAGGTGACAGGTATCTCGTGGAACTAGTCGTGGTGCGCAAGCTGGCCCGGACACCATGGTTATCAAAAAAAAAGTTTAGTTATACTCCAGTAGTATAAGAAAATGACCTATCAGTTACGGGGTCTTCTCAAAATTTCAGGGGAGTTGGACCTTTGATGCTACTTGCTATTCCCTTGGGATAACTTATTATTTGAGGTTGATTGATAGATCATTGTAAACCTCAAAACGTACAGCAGTTTTACTTAGCAGGTATTAACTACATATCATTTTGTATCCAATTTCTCCCTATAGGAAGTGCTGGCTCAAGAGAAGGCGCAAGCATCATCTTCTGTTAATGAAGACATAGATCTTGATGAACTGATGGATGTAAGTTTGCATACCGTTCAATGTTTCTTCTTCTAGGCACATCATTTGTATTCCTGTTCACTTGCTCATTGTGTTTTTATAACAGGATCCTGAGCTAGAAAAGTTGCATGCAGATAGGATTGCGGCTCTCAAGGTCTGTTATTTTGTCTTGCCCCAGGCCAGGAAGTTAGTTATATCTAGAGGCAAAGTACCTCATTGTTAGACAATTGTTTTCTCTGGACTCTCTTCTGCAGAAAGAAGCAGAGAAGCGACAAGCTTTAAAACGGCAAGGGCATGGAGAATATAGAGAGATTAGTGAAGGAGATTTTTTGGGTGAAGTTACTGGTAGTGAGAAAGTGATTTGTCACTTCTATCATCGAGAGTTCTACCGATGCAAGTAAGGGCTTACATTGTGTTTCAACGGTGTCCTTCCCCCACATAAAAGAAAAAGACATAAATAAGAGGACAGTTCTCTTTCAATCGCAGTTCCTATTATTTCTGATGTTATCTGTGTTTTAGGAAGAGTGGGAGGGAGAGAGTTATATAATTCCCAGTTTGAAAAATTCTTGTACTTCACATACTGCAAGTTTGTAGTTTGAGTTGCTTTGGAGTCAGTAGCGCGCACTTCAGTCTACTAACTTATAATCTGATTCAAGAAGCTTGACACTATTCATTAATATTGTTGCTAAATTTGCATTTTGAAGATTCCACTTGTGACTGCTTTACCAAGGTTCACTAGTCATCCAAATTTTTATATTGGACGGATCGTGAAAATTCTCTTGCTTGTCTTTGTATTTTGATTCATTGACGCCTCAACATATATTGATCTATATATACTTAGAAGCGGAAAAAAATAAGAAGGTACATATCCACATGCATGCATACACGAACATAATGGTCTTTGTTGCTCTTTCAGGATCATGGATAAGCATTTGAAGTCTCTTGCACCAAGACATGTTGATACAAAGTTCTTAAAGTTGGATGCTGAGGTCTGTTTTGCTTGAGTTCTTGGACACTTCTTTCTTAAATTATACAATAGAAATAGTCCCGAAATTTTGTGAAGGAAGTTAACAAAAGAAAAAAAATAAAAAACAAAAACTCACATCGACTGGCTTTATAACTTTTTGGATGGTTGGGGTTATCAAAATAACCTTTGAATGACTCTGCAGATTGGATCTCATTTTCATGCTAAGAACTCATTTTTTATTGTATAAATTGATGCAGAATGCTCCCTTTTTTGTTACAAAGCTGGGAATTAAAACTCTACCATGTGTCATCTTATTCAGGTTAGTGCCATCTGCTTTTCACTGCTCTATTCTTTCTTCTATAATATATATCCATGTATGGGTGGTTTTATGGTTGTTTTCAGGGCAAAATCAAGATGTTTATATTAGGTCTTTCCTCCAAGCAATAAGATCAAACCTAGCAACAACAACAACAACATACCCAGTGTATTCCCATAAGAGTGGGGTCTGGGGAGGGTAAGATGTATGCAGTCCATACTGCTACCTCCGAGGAAGTAGAGAGGCTGTTTCCGATAGACCCCCGGCAAGATCAAACCTAGATTGTCCTAATTTATTTGCCTCAAAAATTTAAATCAAATGATCAAATATCAGTCTGTCAGGGTTGTGCTAGCGTGGATTTTCTAAACTTGGTTTCTGCTTGTTTCGTCTTCCTTCCAATTTTATTGTGAATTAGACGGGGGGTGCTACCATGATCTTCATAAACATATACTCCATATAGTTACATGAGGACTCCATGATAACTACCTCAACACAACTGTGGAAAAGGGAAGGGAGCAATCTTATTTATGATTCCAGACCTATTCTTCCAAAATTCACACGCAGGCATGTGAATATTAGCATGAAAGCATTCCTAGGGGCCGATTAGTTATACTAGCTCTTTCGCGAACGACGTCAGTTTCTTTTAATCTACGCTTAAACTAATTTTGCTCTACAGGAATGGAATAGCTTCGGATCGGCTGGTTGGTTTTCAAGACTTGGGAGGAAAAGATGATTTCAGTATGAAGACTCTGGAGGGTTTTCTGTTAAAGAAAGGTAATGCTTTTTAGTTCTATGCATGATTCCTAATAGGAAACACTTTATACCTTTCCATTATATTCAACATTCCAATTCTTGAAATGTCTGCTGTCAAGTTCTTTTCTTTTTCAATTTCTAAACCCCAAGCAAAGACAAAAACAAACTTTTTTTCCTTTTCCACTTGATCCCAAGACTCCCAACTCTCGCTAATCTGCTTCAATGTTCCTTCCTTTCTTTTTCTTTTAATGAGAATTTCCTCCCAAGAATAGCAGAAAAGATTTCATTCGTCTTCAATTGACCTATTGAGACTCTGCTGTGAAAGCTCTTCTCTTTTTCCTTCCTATAATTTGCTGCAAAAATTAGAATGATTTAACAGTCAGAATCCGAGTTACAATGTGGGTCGTTGTTCAATTGGGAGCATTGTCTGCTTTCTTGGGACTCTTTGTCCCTGTGGGTATGGAAGGTTGGCACTTGAGCTGCGACAGAATATTATTTTTCAGCTGTGCCCTCTTTATTGCCCTTGCTGTTGGTGTTCATTTGTCCCCTTATTTCCCACCAGGTTCAGTCTTATCTTCATCATCATCGGCATCATCAATTGTAAATCTTGATTCTTGCATTTCCTTACTAAACCAAGTAGCATTTGATTTTCAATAATTGAATAATGAGAATAGTGTTGTGGAAAATACTTAGGCGTAGTAGTAAGAAAATTTGGAAGTGGATTAAGTCTGAACCTGTTGTTCAATGTGATTTTCAAAAGTTGACCGAGTCTGATGCTTCGTACCTTTTTAATGGGTCGTGGGATGTTGCTGGGGATTCACAGGCAAGGTCATCTGTTGGAGCTGTTGTTGGGGGAAAGTGAAATGGAGATGATTTGGGGGGATTTGTTCAAGAAGCATAGTGGTTATAACATATTTAGTGATGAGAAAGGGATGAAGTTGGATTTTATTTGGGCATCTTCTGTGAGTAACTTGACTGATATGGTTTTGAGGTTTGAAGAGACAGAATTATCCTGATGTATTTGTCGTTTGGGCAGGGCTATGGCCTATGGGATATGTTACAAAAAAAAAATGTGACCAATTATGGTGTTTCCCTAAAGTTGTTGGGGGATTTGTTGGTATTGCTGTTACCAGTACCTTTAGATTTTGTCAATGATGGAGTTGGCACTAATTTAGTTTCAGTTTGGTAACCCAACTTCTTTTGGCTGGGAATGCCAAAAGCTGATAAAAATCGATGTTGAATACAAATGAGAAACGAGAGAAGATTGCTAATATGATGTCGCAAGCTTATACTGATGAGATTTATAGCAGTAAGCTGCTGCAGCAATCTGGTGGCACCTTTCGTTGCTGGACATTCACGCATTGAGTAATAATTGTGGAACTCGTTGTACTACTGATGTTATCATGGAGTTGAATATGAAGCTGCAGTTCATGTCTTTAACCAGAAGCTGTAATGGAACCACACCAATAGAATTAGTTTTGTATTTGCTAGAGCTTTCATAATTATATGGGGTTCCTTTCCCGGTGTTACACTCAGCAACTGAAGATAAGTGGCAATAAGTTTTTGATGGTAGTTCATTCTGAGGAATATGTATAGATATTCACATCAATGTTTCTGATAGATGTTTGATGGTTTTATAGCATGTTTGGCCAAGCTTATTTTTTTCCTAAAAGTGCTTATTTTAAAAAATTGAGATGTTTAGCCAAGCTTATGGAAGGAAACAAGTGCTTCTGAGGAGAAGAATAAACTGTTTTTTATAAGCTAAAAAAAGTAGCTTTTCCCTGAAAGTACTCGTGAAAAAATAAAAAAATATACTTAAAAGCAGTTTTAACTTTTAAAAGCTTGGCCAAACACTGGTTTCTGTTCAAAAAGTATTTTTTTGAATTTTTTGGCCAAACACAAACTGCTTTTCACTAAAAGCACTTCTTAAAATAATCTGAATGTAAAAGCTTGACCAAACAGGCTATTTAATATCCAATCAGATGAGCTGCACCTATATTCAGTTTCTCTTGCATTCCGTCTAAAGTCAATCTAATATCTCGCGAAGCTAGTTAAATATGGTAAGATACATGTCTGTGATTATCTTTGTGCCCTTTTGTTTCTATCTGTGTAGTTGAACAGCTCCTCGATTTGTTCACTTTTAGCTCCAGCTATTCTCTGTCAAAATCATTTTTGGTAGTATTGTCTAACTATCCAGGTTATGTGGAATGTATACGATTGTACCTACACAAAAGTAATAGCTGAAATTTTGTTGCTGTAGTTAGTTTAACCAGCCTGTTGTCACCTGCTATGCAGATCCTTAGAATTAAGGTTTACTCAGTGATCATTTTCTTATAATACCCAAGCAATCTTATGTCAACTTGTGGAATTGTTTTACCCTCGGACTCCTTACATAGATTACCCTTGCCGTTAGTGGAAGATAAGCTGCTAAAACTATTTCCAGAGGTCAAAGCTAGTTTTATAATTCTGTCGTTTGTTGGAAAGTTTGAGTCGCTTAAGTTTTAAGCTGAATGTTTAATATATTTGTTCTGCTACTTCAAAATTTTGCATTGAAACTTGGCTGCTAAAATCCTCCTGCTATCCTGTAATATCAGTATGTTAAAATCTTGTGTTTTATATGATTTAGAGTACATGCATACTTCAAATGCATGCAGATGGTTAGTTCTCAAGTTTCTTTTTTAATGAATAGATTGGTTTCTTTTTGTTGCTGTGGTTACTGTGCAGAATATTTTGTTATGCTTTCACGTCCGTTTATTCCTTTTTTGGGACTGTTTTTCCTTGTGCCGAGGGTCTTTTTAGAACAACCTCTCTACCTCTGCCATAGGGATA
Organism: Capsicum annuum; assembly: GCF_002878395.1. Taxonomy (NCBI): domain Eukaryota; kingdom Viridiplantae; phylum Streptophyta; class Magnoliopsida; order Solanales; family Solanaceae; genus Capsicum; species Capsicum annuum. Next base: position 214,029,527 of record NC_061119.1, read on the forward strand.
ACGTCTGCTCACACTCTACCATCCCAGACCTTATGGTGTGGGACGTTGATTCCTAATAGGGCGATGTATTATCCGTCATCTGATCCATATTAAATATGGCTGGATTGGGTTTTGTCATCTGTTTTTATCCAACCTGTTATTTTATACAGACATCATGCCCGCCCATGTGCCGGCAGTCCGGCACTGAAATTCTTGTACATAGCTCATGGCAATCACTAAACCATCTTTGGTGCAGGAATAATCAAAGAGAACAAGAAAGAAGAAGAGGATGATGATTCATATGCTGATAGAAATAGATCAGTGAGATCATCAATCAATCCTGATTCCGATTCAGACTGATGAGTAATTAGTCATATTGGTTTCTTCCAATCAAACGAGTATGTTGACATTTTCCTTTTGCTGAATCTTCCACATCTTGGGATACCTCTCTATTATCTAATACAAAGTCTCTTCATTGTTGAGATGATAATTGGTAAAGATTGAATGTTGTGGCAGAAATAGTATGTTGTAATAGTAGTTTTAACATTTCTGCCTATTGCTTACTCCAGTTTTTCCGAGGGAAAAAATAAACCGTACTCCTTGCATAGAGGTATGAATTCTTTCCATTTCTCATAAGTAACAGGCTCTGGAAATCTCTCCCTTTTTTTTTCTCTTCATTTTATAGGCTGTGAAACTCTCTTCTTCTTTTTAGCCTTGTCTCTGTTGATGCATAGCTGTATGTGGTGCTTTGGTTGTTGATGTTCGAGATTATGTCTCCGGTAACCAGTGAAGTACTTCTTTCTGGTTTTACCATTAACTCAACCCTTCGTCGTCGTACTCACTTGGTTCAATCTTTCTCTGTTGTCTTCCTTTACTGGTTCGACATGTTTTCATGAGCATAAACTTCAGTTTCCTCCTTATAATTATCCTCCATTCAGGGCCATTTCCTACTCTAATTCTGCTCATATTATCCTTTTTGCTTTATGCTCTGGTAGGCAGGGGGAGAGATTGGTGGATATATATATATATCTCATATCAATGAAGTTTGTGGTGTAGTGCCAAAGGTGTTTCCGGAATTGTTTTAAGTCACAAGGTTCAAATTCGAAGTGTATCATCCTATATTTTTTCCCTTTTCTTGGTTAGAATTCTTGACTCCGCCATCATTGGTACAGAGTGCTTCTTCCTTTATTGAAATGTTACGCGGTTAGTCCAAATTTCGATAGTTAGCCAAGTGAATTTCGAATACTGAATGCTATATAGAAAGTTATGGCTTCTTCGAATGGAACACTGTCAGATGATCATCTCCGAACTTGGGATTTCACTCCAATGGGAATCAGCCAAATATGGCTTGTGCTGATAACATCAACGACAATAATATATCCAGTGTAATTTTACAACTGAGGTGTAGGGAGGATGACGTGTACACAGATTTATCCCCATCACAGACCCGCGGCAGCCTTGTGGTGATGACTTCATTTATTTATGATGAACAGATCATTTTTTTTTTTTAAATTTGAAAACGTTTGTATAGTTCAGAATAATGGAAATGGATTTCAAAAAAGAAAACCAAAAAGAAAATGTGAGTTGATAAGTGCTGCTTGGTCTCTTTTGTCATTTAAGAAGGGCAATTTTCAAATTAATGTTATGCCACTCCTATTATCGTAGTTTAGTTGCGAAATAAAGAAAATAATTTCGTGATAAAATTTGGGATTAATTTTAACTCATATTTGATTGAAATATTAGATAATTCTGAGATTATTTTATTCCATCATTTGTATTGAGACAATAATCTCATATAAAAGTTAAGATAAAGTAATCTGATGAATATCCTAACTTAAAAATATCTTTATTAGTCTTATCCCGCATACCGAGCCATCCTTAGGGGTCGTTTGGCTGGGAAAGTGTTATCTCGGGATAATAAATTTCGAGATTATTTATCCCACCACGATTATGAGGTAACTTATTCCATCACTATAATATAGTAATTAAATGGTGGATAAATAATCTTGTTACTAACTAATATCTCATACCAAACATGACATAAAATCGTATTTCATTTATTTCGAGACTATTTATTTCTTATGTCTCACACCAAACGGAACGCCCATTAGTTCTCATAATGGATGTATATTATATGATGTATGCTCAAGAAAATAATTGGAGTAGATGATCTCCACTTAAAGCAATTATTTCATCAAATGACCATATGCCATTGAAACAGTGAGGGGTAGAGTTCTAGTGGTCCCTTTCCAATTTTGTTTACTATCAGTTTATTGGTTGAAATGTAATCAGTCCAGATTCAACTCTTTATAATACTAATCAATCAAGTTGTCAACTCTTTAACCAACAACATCACTTTATTAATACAAAACCGAACTTAGCGAGTTAAAAGATGCAGAAGCATCTTTGAGAACCCAACTAGAAAAACAGGAAATTTACACTAATTTATCTAACATTGTAAGAGAAAATTTTGCTATATTGTGCGCTCGCTACCATATTTCAAGATCTAGGAATATGTGTAATTTGAACTTCTTCAAACCAGCTCACAAGCTTCCAAATATCTTCACATGTCGTTTCTATTAACATGTGGTTTCTATCTCCCATTACACTCTTCTTTAGAATCATATTCACTACATTCTTTGCGTCTGATAAGAGTTGCACCTTTGTCCATCCATTTTCTTTAGCATTTTTCAGTGCAATCCGAATTGCTAGCACTTCTGCAGTGATGGCCTTCCCAACAAATTGAATTGGGGTACCAAAGGTTTGAAGCAAATTCCCAAAGCTATCCATAGCTGCCGTTCCAATGCTTATCATATTCTTCTCCCTTGTAAAATAACATTTGCGAACATAATTACAACATCTTGTTCTACAATAGTTGTATTGTTAGTAGTATGATCAGGTACCAATGTAGGAGAAGACATAGTAAGCGAATTACTTTCATATTCTTGAAAGTCAAATAGTGCCTTGTTTACAATATCACTAGATTCAGAGATAGCACCATTAAAGTTTTTAGTGTTTCTTGCCTTCCAAATTTGCCACATTATAGAGACACTCAATTTAATAAGCTTAATAGAATCAGAATATTGATTAATATTATCGAAAAACTCTTTCCTTTATGTAGCAAAGTCTGCAATATTCTCAATGTTCAGCCACTTTATGGGGCAAATTTTCCATGCCATCTGAGCCTTTGGACAAATAAAAGCATATGTTCAGTGGTTTCACTTTCTACACCACAAAGCTTACAAACATTACAACTATTTTTTAGCCTTTTTGAGATAATATCATGAACAAGAAGCACATTCAGGACACATTTGTGAATAAAGTGTTTATATTTATTTTTAATATCCATAGACCATAAAAAATCCAAAACTTTTTAGGAAGACTGATAACTTGATTGAGGTCTATCACTACTGGATGCGCTACTTCTCTCAATTTTCTTCGCCAGATGATAACCTGATTTCACCTCATAAACTTTTGACTTAGTGTGATGCCAAATAGTCCTATCTGGAGATCTGGTGCTAGATATGGGATATACAAAATGGCATTGATATCCTCCATAGAAAACCACTTCTGAAACTCTTGAATTTTCCAAGTGTGGTTACTATGATCAATAAGATCATTCATTTGTAGTTCTATATCCATTTGAGATTGGTAATACCTTGGTTTGAAACCGCATGAGTTGGGGATTCAAGGGTCAATCCACACTTTTATACTTTCTTCGAATCTCACCTTCCATCTAATGCCTTTTTGTAAGAGGTTTCTACCCCAAATGATGGGTTTCCATATCCAAGAACTAGTAGTAGAAGAAGAAGCTTTAAGGAAAGAGGTATTCTGAAAGTATTTACTTTTAAACATTCTAAGAAGTAGAGAGTCTTCTTGAGTCAAAATTCGCCAATCTAGTTTTGCCAACAGAGCCTGGTTGAAGGATTTTGAAACACCCTGGGTTTGGGTTTTGGAAATTTCCTGAGTTTTGAGCTACTGTTCTTACGACTCACCATACGAGTCGTATGGTGTTGGTACAGGTTAGGTGACCCAACTCGTAAGGTGTCTAGTGTTTGGTGGTCAAGTTTCTGTTGTGGTTACGAATTGATTGTGATGAGTCGTATGTTCATGTGACAAGTGGTAAAGTCCAATCGTATGTTGTACAATGTCCAATCCCTTTGATTCTGTCTTGGATACGACTTGTGGGTACTAGTCGTATGGTTCACGCTCCAATCCAAACTCCATTAAACCAAAGGCCTTACTTTCCATCAAATCCAAATCCACTTAATCTAAACCAACCTAACCGTGTAGAGGGATATGGTAGGGAGGAACAATATGGGGTTTATGGAGCTTATGGCGATGTTTACTTGAGGGATGAAGAGATGAGAGGTAGGCAAGGTGATTTAGGCCGAGAGGTGAGGGGTATCCACCACACCCGAGAGCTAGGCATCGATACCATCAAATTTAGTCTTTCGATCTTCAAGGGTGAGAGTAATCCCGAGGAGTATCTTTCTTGGGAGTCATCTTATTACAAGATATTCCAAATATATGATCTAACCGAAGAAAAGAAGAGTTGTTATGCTATCGCTCACTTTGAGGGTTATGCAAACACTTGGTGGGAATATGTGAAGAGGTTTGGTGATGTGTTGATTGCTGGGCAGCCACCTCCATGGTTTAGATTGAGGTACCTTATTCGTCAAAGGTACTTACCCGATGGCTACAAATATGAGCTTCTTGCCAAGTTGTATAACTTGAGGCAAAGAAAAAAAAGTCTCATGGCATACTATGACGAGTTTCAACAATTGATGTTAAAGCTTGATCTTCAAGGGGAACATGTGATCCATGACATTATACGATTTAAGGTCGGGTTGAATAGAGACATAGATTCTCGCCTGAACCTCCACAAGTTTGACACCATCGATGGCATCTTCCAAGCGGCATTGAAAGTTGAAAGAGAACTCTCGACTTCCAAGTCCAAGAGTCACCAACAACCTTCCTAGGATTGGAACCAACACAAATAACACTCATTCAATGCCAACCAAACCGAGAACAAGGTTGTCCAAACCGAAACCAAGGCTGCCCAAAGGTATCCTCCAAGAAATGAAGGTAAACCAAATCCTACTTCTCGTCCTAAGGGATTTCAATGTTTCAAATGTCAAGGGTGGGGGAACAAGGCTAGTGAATGCCCCAACCGGAGAAATATAATCCTTAGGGAGGTAAAATTGTATTACCTTGGTGAGGAAGTGGGACTTGAATCGACTGAGAATGATGAAAAGATTCAAGATAAAGAGCAAAAAGCCGAAGTGGAAATTGATGAAGGCGGGGAAGATATGTGGCCGTGTGATGGAGAGGTTGAAGTGCCTAGTTATATGGTAAGGAGAGTCATGATTAGTGACGGCTTGGAAGAAGAAGCCGAGAGTGAGGAGGGTGAAGAAAAAGTGAAGCCAAGAGTCATGGTGGTTGGATTTGCCCATAAGGGCCCTTTGTTGCTTACTAACCAAGATGCTAGCACTTTTCCTAGTATCAAATCTTCTTATGTGTAGGTTGTAGAACATATATTTCCAAGGAGCATGCTTGATGATCTCATGGAACCCTTGGTTGAAGATGATTCAAAGAGGAGAGCTTGCGGGTTATGATACCTTGAATTTGTGGACAAATTCCTTTCAAGATGGAGAGGATGATACGGGTACAATGTAACACCCCGTATTCAAGTATGTGTATTGG
>NC_061119.1:214038211-214046805 GCF_002878395.1 Capsicum annuum
ATGCAAATTCAAAAAAAAATTCCTCAAACGGACATTCGAGCGCAAAGTTATGATGGTTTAAAGGTTTACCAATTTACAACTACTTTTTTCTATCTCTTTTCACTCCCACACCTGGGGCCTACTCCAAGAATCGTGTGTTAACACCCATCGGTTTGGCCTAGAAATTGCCCGTTCGCATTGTTTCGCTTATTTGAGCACCCAAATGACCCCATCAACCCCATCGATCCACCTTGACTGACTTGACAGCCCATCGGGGGCCGACGATCAATTTTTGAGCCAAATCAAACCTGAGCCCAAGGTCCATCCTGAGAAAAGTATGCTAACACACACCGATTTTTACTTTGCTTGTTTGACACTTAAATAGCCCCACCAACTCCGTCGGGCTACCTTGAGCCGCTCCACAGCCCGACGGTGTCTGTAAGTTTATTTTTTGGCCCAAACTGCACTGAGCCCTAGGCCCATCCCTAGAATTGTGGGTTAACACTCACCGGTTTTGCCTAAACATGGCCATTTCGCATCGTTTTTCCTGTTTGACCACCCAAATTGTCCCACTGACCCCGCGGGCCATCCTGAGCCATTCCACTGCCCATCGAGGTCCCGTTAGTCAATTTTTGGCCCAGACTGTGCTCGAGCCCCAGGCCCATTCCTAGAACCGTGGGCGAAGATCCATTAATTTGGCCTAAAAATGGCCCATTTGCGTCGTTTTGCCCGTTTAACCACCAAATGGCCCCACCACCCTGAGCCGCTCCACAACCCGCTGAAGGGACGTCGATCAATTTTTGATCCAAATTGCATCCAGGCCTCGATCCCACCCCAAGAAATGTGGGCTTATTCCCATCGATTTGAGTCAAAAATAGGCCGTTCGCATCATTTTGCCCGTTTAATCATCCAAATAGCCCCAACAACCCTGCTCGACCATCTTGAGCCACTCCACAAATCGTCGAGGGCTGCCATTTGGTTTTTTACCTAAGCCACACCCGATCCCCAAGCCTATCCCGAGAATCGTGGGCTAACACCCACCGACTTATCTAGAAAATAGCCTGTTCGATTCGTTTCGCCCGTTTGAAAACCCAATTGGCCCCACTAACCCTGTCGAACCAACCTGAACCGCTCTACCGCTCGTTGGGGGGACGCCGGTCAATTTTCGGCCTAAATCGCGCCTGAGCACCGTGTCCTCTCCTAGAACCGTAGGCTAACACCCAAAGATTTGGCACAAAAATGATTTTGCTCGTTTGACCATCCAAATGTCCCCACTGACCCTGTCGAGCCACCCTGAGCCACTCCACAGCCTGCGGGAGAGCTGCCAGTCGATTTTTGATCCAAACCACATTCGAACCCCAGATCCACCCCAAGAACCGTGAGCTAACACCCATCAATTTATCCCCAAAATGATCCGTTACCGCCGTTTTGCCTGTTTGACCACCCAAATGGCCCTGGCTAGGACCCCGCAAAGTATAGATTCGTAGTTGGTAATCGGGTAATAGGTTAGGGGACATTTGACTATTTTCTCAAAATTATTATTAGTTTTATCATGTTAATATATAAGCAACTAATTAAACATAAAGTACAATTCTACTAACTTATAGTACTTTTATGTAGTTTCTAAATATGTATATTCTTTTAAAAAAAGTTTAAAGATTGTATGTTTGAACGTACGATTAAAATAATGAGTTTAACTTCCCCTGTTTCGTTGTTCATGTTGAGTTAGAGTTGAACTTTGTCTAACGACTCGCTTATTTTTGAGGTATTGTTAATGTGCTTACTTTTTTTTGATTCCCCTTAATAGAAATTCTGACACCGTCACTGATTATAAATCACAAAATCTTTCCATATGAGATCTGTAAGCAAATAACGAATTATATAACTTAAACAATCTAATATAAACAATCCTATCAATTATTTAGGAACGTAGAACTTAACGATTTTCACATCCCATTCTATAACAAGTTAAGGATCAGTCAAGAAACATACCAGAATCCATAGTTTTTCTTGACCGAGATTTAGCAGAAGCACAGAACAAAAATATTGTTTCTCTCTTTTTGCCTTACTTTACAGAATAAAATACGATGAAGCTTATTCAACTTTTGGCAGAGAGAGGACCCCTTTTATAATACAGAGAATAATCAGTTATGTTTTCACATTCCATCAACGTGATTAGTGAATACAATAATTATCCACTAACAGTCAGTAATTATCCTATTAGCAGTCAGTAATTATCCTAACTATATAAAAGAATGAATTTCATGAAAGATAAATTTTGAAAATTTAGATAATTAATCCACAGGATAAGATTTTATATCTTAACCTAATTTATTACAGACAGATCATGAGATATCTTTTTCTTAATTAAACCATTAATCCTTCATTAACTTATGATTTGCCAATTAGGATAAAAACTTATCCGTATCAAATATTTTTAGCGAACTAAACTAAAGATTTTATTTATAGTAAACTAAGGTAAAAGTTCATACTTATGAGTTAATCATCATTAAGTAAACTTGTACTCTCTCCATTTCATTTTAGTTTACCCTCTTTCTAAAAATATGTGTTTTAATTTGGTTGTACCTTGATGAAATCAAGAGAATTTTATTATATATTTACTCAAATTTATATTTTCAAAGCATAATTAATAAGACTAATTTAGTAAAATAACCTTCCCAATTAGTATTTTCTTAATGAGTGTGTCAAGTCCATAGAAGTTAACTAATATGAAACGGAGGGAGTAAATAAAAAGATAAATATCGATCTTGCATTCATTGAATAGTAATTGTTGAGTGTAAATATTTTGTACGAATAAGTGTTTACTCGAATTAACTGAGTATAAATTATCAACATGAATCGTGATGGGATAGTTGAGATCTCTTTATCCTTAATCAAAGATCTCGACTTCGAACGCTCTAGCAATTCTTTGATTAGTATTTATTGAGTGTAAATATTCGGTACAAATAAGTGTTTACTCTAATTAATTGAGTTTAAATGATCAACATGAGTTGTGGTGGGATAGTTGAGATCCCTCTATCCTTAACCAGAGTTCTCGATTTCGAACCCGCTAGCAATAAAAAATTCTTGTTGGGAGTGTCATTTCCAGAGATTGTTTTTGCAATGTGAGAATTCAGAATTTGTTGAGCCCCAATAAAGGATAACAATGAAAATTTTGTTGGAAGTGCCGCCCCTAAAAATAGTTTGTGCGGTGCGTGAATTCGGATTTAGTTGAGCCCCAATGGATAATAATGAAAAAAAAAAACTTTTTAAGAGTGACACCCCAGAAATAAACTTTGTAATGCATGCATTCGAATTTAATTGAGTATCGATATAAATATCTAACATCGAATGGAAAGAAATGAAGTATAAATTTGAAATCTTTGCTAGTATAAGACAAAACATCCGATAAATACTATGTTGAATTTGTAAGTCTAGTATGAATCATCATTCTTATCCTTCTTCAATCCAACATTTTTAGTAAATTAAATTTAATGTTATTTCTCTATATTCAACCATCACAATCTTTTGACCATTTTATCTTCCACACACATGTGCAACTTTTTCTCCTTGTTCCAACAACTTTGTTAGGTAGATTTATCACACATTACATCATGGAAAATTGTTACATTTATTGTTAGCTTACTTAAAAACAATAATTAGTTGCTAAATTCGTCACTAATCTATCGCTAAATAGTCATAAAGAGAATTAACAACAATAATTTATGTGTCATCATTTGATCGGGTATAGAGTTTAAGAAATAAGGAAAGACTTAATAAAGTTTACCAAATTATCCTTTATAAAAAAAATGTGCCAATATTTTTTTTTTTAATTAAGTGGGATCAATAAGAGTAAAAGGGTAATTGTGCCTTTAAAAAGTTGCCAAATAAGAAAAGACGATATTTATTTTGGAACAAATTAAAAAGAAAATGATGACACATAATTTGGGACGGAGGGAGTATTATATTGTACCATTTGTTTTTCAATTTAAAAGGCAGTCTTTTTCATGCTGAAATAATTGAAGATGAAGTTTAGATCAAATATGAATATTATTTTTTACTATTCACTAAAAAATAAATATCCAGATATTATCAATATCCGTTGACCGTTTGTCTACTTATTAATATTTTCATGACGAGATCCTACTTTCTAAAAGTATACCCTCATTTTTTGACTTGTATTTTTCATGGGATCCTACTTTCTAAGTATTACCTCATTTTGACTGTAAATTTGTATTCTCACTTGAGTATGATTATGAATAATATGAATATTCATAATCAGAGGTTGCGGGTTCGACCTTGGGTATGAAAAAAATTCTGTTGGGAGCGCTGTCATCTTAATGGATCCTGCAATGCGCCATTCAGATTAGTGGGGCTCCAATACGGACACCGGATATCGGATGGGAAACCAAAAAACAAAAACCAAAAAAAAAAAAAGAATATCCATATTATTCATTCAATAATTTTGAACCTATCAAATACTTTATCTTTTTTTTTTTATTAAATTTATTTTCAATCTGTTGATATTCAATTCGACTCACCAATTTGCCACTCCTGCTTTCTAACTACTTATATATATATACACAGTATATATAAGTCAAATTTGCATTCGTAACGTCGATACAAAAGATCTAAATATTGTCACGTAATGATACAACTGGAGTATTAAATACTCTCTTAGCTTCCTAATACTTCTTTCGTTTTATTTTACTAGTCCTCGATTGACTTGATATTCTGTAAATTAATTATTTATTAGTAAGCTTAGTAAATAACATGTTATATCAAATGTAAAATAATGTATAAGATTGATAGTAAAAATAATCTTTAGTACTGTCCCTATATATAATTTGAATCCCTATTATATGATTGGACTTAAATTATATATATACTGGCAGGTAAATATTTTTTTATGTGACTTTTACTTTGTTATAGCAAGTTAGTTATTATTTTACCTAAAATTTGTCAAAAGCTTTCTGTATGACTGTGTAAATATTTTTTCTCTATGGTCAAAGCAAAATTGATAATTCCATTCTTAGTTCTTTAGTCAAAGGTGTATTATAATTTTGATTACTGTGATATGTATATTTTAACTTTTAATTAAATAAAATGTGTATATAAATTAAATTATTTTTAATATCATATTACTATCAAATATAAACTTTAACGTTACACATGTTAATTTAACATCACACATGGTTGAAAGGGATCAAAGACACATAATTCAATTAATTAAAGATTTAAATATGTTTATATAGTCAAATATCACTAAGAACTAAAATTAGAATTTATCAGTAACAAGCTGAAGGACTACAAGTTCTATTTATAACCATTTTTTTTTTTGTAATTTTCTTAATATACCAGATTCTCATTTAATGGAAAATAAAGAAAGTCTCCTTACTCACTTCAAATGGTCTAAACACATTAATTATTTTTTCTTTAAAAGTCCAACTTTTTTTTTTTCTTTTTCTTTTTGAATTAGTTTTATCCTTCGTCTGTTTTAGATCACCTTAAAACATGCATAACTAACTACTTTTTTTCTTCTCAGTACATTTCTCTTTCAAAAATACTTTTTTTTTGTCAATTTTTTTCTAAATTTTTTAGAAGTAATTAAGAAAAATGGCTGGTGGTGTATTTGATGATAAAAGTAATGGAGCAAGAGCACATCTTTATGAGTACAAAATTACTAGCTATTTTATTATTTCATGTATTGTTGCTGCCATTGGAGGTTCTCTTTTTGGTTATGATCTTGGTGTCTCTGGTCAGTAAAATTTTTTATTTTTATTATATTAACATAATTCCTTATCATTTACATATATCAGATGCATGTTTTCTGAGTCTGTGTCGAAGTTCGAATTTTCAGTAAAAGAAACATATTTAAAAAAATAAACAATAAAGAAGTCAAAGAAATTTTAAATGTAACATATATAATACCTGAAAAGTGTCAAAGATGGATCTAAGATCTAATCTTTATAAGTTCAATTATTAAGAAAAGAAAAACAAATCATTTTCTTCTATGAATATGATCTTGTGTTTGATTTGAAGGAAGAAATTTTTTTTTCAAAAAATATGTTCAATCTTGTGGCAATCAAACACAAAATTATTAAAAGGGGAAAATTACTTTCTTTACTTATTTTTCTCCTTTACATTTCATATAGTGTAGAATAGGGAGAAAATTTCTTTCTTTTTTCGAAAAATATTTTCCTTCATTCTATTTAGTGATTAGATAGGACGTGATCTTAGGTAGGAGGTTATGAAGGATACAACAGATTATGGTAGAGGGTTAGTTAGGTAGTTGAAAGTCGTCTCGCTTGTTGTTTCATACTAGCAGTGGTAGTATTACTGAGGGAGTTTCTTGTTATTTTGTTTCTGTTATTATTTACTACTGGCTTGCACTTTAATCATTATATTATTTTGAGAAAATACCCAATCATCCCCTGAACTATATCCAAAAAGGCTACGACATACCTAACTTAAAGGGGTCCTATTAGCCCTGAACTAATTGAAAGTGTAATTTTGACACCCTTAGTGCTTATGTGGCACAACACACTGAAGTGTCCACGTAGGCACACGTATGGTATAACATACTGAAGTGTCCACGTAGGCACACGTATGTGCCACGTAGGCATTAAGGGTGTCAAAATTACACTTTTAATTAGTTCCTTAAGTGTCACAACCTTTTTGGGTATAGCTCAGGGGATAATGGGGTATTATCTCTATTATTTTATTGTAATTACTATTTCGTTTTTAGTATGCTCTGTCATAGTTTCTTTAGTATTTTATCTTGATTTATTCATTTTCGTTTATTCTTTTTTCAAACTGTTTTGTAATACTTTTACTTGAGCTGGGGATTTAACCAAAATAACCTTCATAAGTATAAGGTTTGGGTACACACTACGCTCAACCATATGTTCACAATGATCTTGACTTTACAAATTGTGTCAGCTTCTGTCTTTTCATACTGAATCTTGAAACTTTTCTTGTATATTTTGTCTTTATATGTCCGTTTTTTCTTTCCCTTTTTTTTGATCGAAAAATCTTCTACTTAAACTACGGATCTATCGGGAACAACTTTTCTACGTTCCAACATTAGTGTTAGGTTTGGGTATACACTACGCTCAGCCATATGTGCACACTAATCTTGACTTTACAAATTGTCAGCTTCTGTCTTTTCATACTGAATCTCGACACTTTTCAAGTATATTTTGTCTTTATTTGGCCGGTCTTTGTTTCCCTTTTTTTGATCGAAAAATCTTTTACTTAAGCTACGGATCTATCGGGAACAACTTTTCTACGTTCCAACCTAAGTGTTAGGTTTGGGTATACACTACGCTCAGCAATATGTGCACACTAATCTTGACTTTACAAGTTGTCAGCTTCTGTCTTGTCTTTATGTGGCCGGTCTTTCTTTCCCATTTTTTTGATCGAAAAATCTTTTACTTAAGCTGCAGATCTATCGGGAACAACTTTTCTTCATTCCAACATAAGTGTTAGGTTTGGGTATACACTACGCTCAACCATATGTGCACACTAATCTTAACTTTTCAAATTGTCAGCTTCTGTCTTGTCTGTTTTGTCTTTATGTGGCCGGTCTTTCTTTCCCTTTTCCTAATCGAAAGATCTTTTTTGGCGTGCTATACCAATCACATAACCTTTTGCATGAATATGGAATAAGACTGCATACAATAAACTCTTGTACTTCGGTTTTTTGGTCCCTGCATATAACGGGAGCTTTAGTGCATCATACTGACATTTTTGACCCAATCACATGACCGTAAAGTTAACCTTTTCTCTTTTTTTTTTTTTTCTCTCAGGTGGTGTGACTTCAATGGATGATTTCTTGAAGATTTTTTTCCCAAAAGTGTACAGAAGGAAACAAGAACATCTAAAAGAAACAGATTATTGCAAATATGACAATCAAATACTAACATTGTTCACATCATCTTTGTATTTTGCTGCACTAATTTCAACATTTGGTGCATCATATGTTACTAGGAATAAAGGTAGAAAAGCCAGTATTCTATGTGGTGCTGTTAGTTTCTTTTTGGGAGCTGTCCTAAATGCAGCTGCCAAAAACATTGCAATGCTCATTATCGGTCGATGTTTTCTTGGCATTGGCATTGGGTTTAGCAACCAGGTAAGTCGAAATTTAGTAATATTTTCGTTAAGGGTATTCAAGATTTCGTATATTATGTATAAAAAAAAATATTTTCAGTGGTGAAGGATGTTAAACTGGCCATCCTTCGGCTAATGTAGCTCCGTCCGTGCTCAAACTTGGACGTGTCAAAGCATGTCGAATTAGTATATGAATCATGACTCAACCTGTCAAAAGTTTCCTTGAATCAAGTAGGTAAAATAAAGTTAAAATTCATATATAGTAGATTTTTAGCAAATGTAATTGAAAAATAACATATCTTCATGGAATTTCGAGTTTCATATGTGAAAGTCTAGGAAACTATTATGGCCTGGATTTTTCGCTTGTTTAAGTTCAAAATCCATGACAGTCATAGTGTTTCTGTGTCAAAATCGTGATAAGTTCAAAATTCATGACACTGTTATAGTGTTTCTGTGTCAAAATCATGATAGCGTCCTGGAATTTTCACTTGTTTAAGTTCAAA
>NC_061119.1:214046905-214111081 GCF_002878395.1 Capsicum annuum
GAATTCTTTAGATTCCCCATGACAATGTTTTACCCCATATTATACTTATTAAACTATTGAGAGCACGAGCTTTGCAATTGATGTGATATTATTTATAAATGATAAAACTTCTTGAAATATTAAATGTTGAGGACCACGGTGAATGTGTTGATGTGTGTGCAAGTGATATGTGTTTGTATATTTTAAATGGCATGAGGAGTTGAAGAATTGATTTGATATTGATGACTTGCAAGTCGGGTATGACGATATCCTGCAGAATATGATATGTGACTGATTGAACCAAGCTTAATTCTTGACTTTATGTGAGTTAGGTGGTTACTTGAAGAAAGCACGAGTCAAATGACTCTATGCTGGAAACCGTGTTTGCCGACTCAGAAACTTGGTACCCTGCTATGTGATCTTGTGTACCTAGTATTATGTCATCCCAAATTGGGACTAATGGTTAGGAGCCCTTCTTTGTGATCATGAGCCCAACCATGACATATTGACTTGATTTGGGTTGGGACACCCTGCTGTGTGATCTTGTGTGTCCTTCTCCCCTCACTAATACTCCAATCTTGGCGAAAATCAAGAATTGGCAGTTGGTGGAAAATGTGAAATTGTAGGGTGCAACACCTAGCTCTGTAATGTTGCATTGTTGTTGAAAAATCATTATACTATGCCTATGTATTTTTGAAACATTTGAAATAATATGCTTTATAACAGCTCTCACTTATGTCGTATAAAAATCTCTACTTTGTTTTCTGGATTTCTCTGTGTACCAGTACTTTGTATTGACCCCCTTCCCTCCCAGGTTCGGAGGCACAGTCTAGGGGTCCAGATAATCAATAGATTCTTCATACAGGTTCGCAGAGTCAAGTGGTGAGCCTTCTATATTCTGAAAGGCCTGATGTCTTGTAGTTATTTATCATTTAATAGTTTTGGTCTACTGGGGGCCTTGTCTCAGTTTTCAGACAGTTATTTTCTTAGTCATGTAGTAGAGATTTCAGAGACGGTTTGCAGATGTTGATAGGTGGATTTGGATTCCATTTTCCATTATTGATTTATATTAGACTTATGACCATGGTTTCATTGTTATTTATATTTCCGCATTATCTTCTATTAAATAAATATTGTGCATGATTATCAGATAGAGAAGGGTGTTCCGAGCCTTCATGGTTTGGGATACTCGTCACGGTCAGGGCCCCGGTTCGGGTCGTGACAAACTTGGTATTAAACCATGGTTCATGGTCCCAGGGTGTCTACGAAATTGCGTTGGGTAGAGTCTTGTTTATGGGTGTAGCACGCCACACTTATATGCAGGAGGCTACTAGACGTTTAGGAATCTATCTCTTTCTTCATGTTCTAGTTCGTGCTATAGAGTCAGAATGTTCCTCCTTCATACTCCAATTCATGATATGATGTCGCCCATACAAAAGAAAAGTTATCCTAATTCTTGTCCTTACTTTGGTGTTCATAGATAATGCTCTACGATTTACTAGCAGAAATTTCAGAAGTCACACAAAGGGGCTTGAGAGAAGCTCCCTGATGTGTCATAAGTCCCTCAAGTTTAAAATTGTGTCCTCGTTCTTAAGAGGTGTTCAGTTAATACAAGAGTAAGATGTGTATTCTTGGGTCATTGAATATTGTGTGTTAAGTTTCTATCTCTTATAATGTTGATATCATTGTGTTGTTGGAAACAAAAAGTCTAGTGAAGCCGTGTGGGGATCTTTCGATTCACTAGCATTGTTACTTTGTTGTTCGTTTCATTTTCTGCTTCAAAACACAAAAATCAAAGTCTAGTGAAGCCGTGTGAGGCCTATTTCGATTCACTAGCAACTTGTTGTCCATCTTGTTGTTTTTGTATTTGTTGGAACTGTATTTCCACCCGAGTAGTAGTATAAGTTAAAGTGTTGGAATCATGACCTATTGGTAGTGAAATTAGACCAAGAAGTTGGTGATATTAAGTCACAAGGTTAGAGGTTAGAGTGAGGATGACCTTTGTGTAACTAAATATTTATAGCCGAATAACCGTTGATTGGGAATGATTTACCATTTTGTGGTGGTAGACTAATGTGGTAGTACCATTTGTGGATTTTTATAGTAGCCCGTGGAGAAAGTGTTTAACTCAGATTGTTATTTGTTTTTCCTTTCAAAATAGGGACAGATCCCAGAGTGGATATTTAAGGTGGCTATAGGAACCCTTATAAGCTGTGAATAAAAATGGCTAGATTAGCCAGTAGGTTGTAAGTATAGACTCATTGTCGAATGGGGAACTTGAAGGTAGTCTAAATGCCCGCTGAGGTAAGTAAGTGAGGTGTGAGAAAGCCGTATAAGTAGATAAGATTGTATGGGGTTATAATATAAGATTAAGGTTGATCATGTCAATTATGTGACTTCACCCCTTGACCTTCTTTTTATTGGTAGTTGTTAACTAGTACTACTTGTGAGAAAAGTATGTAGTAGATCTTTTTGAGGTATTTGGGTAGAATATCCTAATTTGATGCTAGACTAGAGGCTTGAACTGTAAATGTAGAATGTGGTGGTAAGAATATTATCTTATGATTTATGATGTATGTTTTACGGGAACAAATTAGTAGGCTTGAAGTGATTTGTGAAAGAGCCTAGGTTGATAATGGTTGAAAGGTTTAAGTGGTAATTGTGAGGTATAAGAGTATGTGAGGACTAGTGTTAAAATGATGAATTGTGGGTGAGTCATTAAGTGAATAAAGACATAAGTATATTAGAATAAGTTGCCCCTTGGTGGTATGACGTTAGGTAAGATTTTTATGATATAAGTTATGCGATTAACGACCTAATGTTAGAAGGTTAAGTAGTGTAGAGTGGATTTTTATGTGATAAGAAGGGAGGATGTGTATGTATGCTCATGAGAATGTGAGTTTTAGGTTGATGATGATTGCAAAAAAAAAAATAGAAAGATTTAAGAGTAGCGTTCTGGGAAAGCAATGCTTTTAGAGTATGCGTTAAGTAGTCATAGCGCCCCGTAGTTTTCTCGATTTTATGTTACTCAGTAACGGTATTAGAGGGCTGACAACTTGAATGATTCCCTTTTTCTAAGAGTTAAAGAAAAGGACTTAGTTACATTTTGAGCTCCTAATCTTTGATGATTTTATTTTTGACCTTCCCGACCTCTGATTTTAGATTTTCTTGTTGATTCATAATCGGGGAAGTCAAGGGTACATCTTGGGTGAGTTTCAGAATTTTTGAGCGTCGTTTAGGGCATGTTTGGATGCCCAAAATAGTGGCATCATGTTATATGCATGCGTCGCATGGTCTAGTGCTGTGCGATTCAGCATGTGACGCATGCTCCAGTCCAGTGGGATAGAGCATGCGACGCATGCTCTATTGCACGTACCTGGGAATTTCAGCATTTAAACTCCATCTCATTAAGGACATTTGTGTCAATTCCACCCATGTTAATTCAGCCAAAACACCGAATTTGAGTAGCAAAACAACACTTTAGCCCTAAATTAACATTCTTCCCAAATTGAAATCATCCTTCCCTGCCAAGAGCAGAAATCCTAACTCTTAAGTGTTTAGAGGTGTGAATGTCCATGCCTATAATGATGTTACTCATGAATGGATGATTTTGGGGTTAGACAAAGTTATGATTAGTATCTTCGAAGGGGGACGTCCCAGAAGGAATTTAGTGTTTTTGTGTTAAATTATTGAGGGAAGTTTGTGTTCATGTGTATACCGATATCCCCTATTGTATAGAGAATTGTGGTTATAGATGGATAAGCAGTTATGTTCTCAAGTCTGGGATTGCGACTTTGATCTAAGGGGGATATGGTGAATTAAGGTAGTTTGCGGATTTTTCCCATTTTGGCAAGTTAGGGAAGAGTCATGATGAACCTACTCCTATTCAAGTGTGTTCCTCCTACTTCAGTTTAAGGGTTCAGTCTACCAATGTCATATGTATTCAAGTCCTGCCGATGTCATGTTCTGATGTCCAAACAAGAAGCAGTAATGTCCCTTAGCGACATAATACTCCAAGTATCCAAGCCATATGTTATGTTGCTCATGATCCAAACCTATGTCTCACGGCATGCTCGATCGTAAGGAAATATGTTTCTGTATGTTGCGGAATCATCTTATGTTGGAATTAGCCAAAGTGATAAAGTCTATGCTAGCTCATGAATTTTTTCTCTGCACTTTGAATGGGGAGCAATCACTTTAAGTGAAATCCTTACCATAGTTGGTAACGACGTAATTTCGGCTTTATGTCATATAGCTCATGATATGTGCATTCATGTTTCTCATTTTGGTCTATCCTAAGGAAACCACAATGGGTTGTGTTTGTACCGAACGACCCTTTACTTATGATCCAGGCACTTGATATTGGGAACACTCCCTGTCTATTCTATCGTATCTTTACTTCATGTCCCTCCTCGAGTAGTGCTATAAGTATGAGTGATTGTCTGATGATGTTACTTCCATTCATGATGTTTATGCTCGGGTCCCTTAATGACCCTCCATATGTTAGTATGATGATGGTTGTGGAAGTGCAGTAGTGTGTTAGATATGGGAGTAGATGTTCTTGAAGGTGAGAATTTCGACGTGATTCTCGAGATGAGGTTTTAGGCTAAAGGGAAAAGAAAGAAATGAATTTTTGTGTGAAAAATAACTAAGAAAAAAAAATGTGGTGAAACTATTTGTGAGAGTGATTGAAATTGTTGATCTTAGTGGGGAGAGATCCATGTAGTGGGTGTAGTAATGATAGGCTTAAATTTTGTGTTGGGTGAAGAGATGAACCAAGGTCCCATGTGGTTAGTATTCCATGAATTAAGACTCGAGTTGTTGGATTATAGTGATGAGGTGAGATGATCCCTGAATATGATGTAGATTACAGGGTCCCGTAGTTAAGTTAGCACCTTTTTCCTCCGAGTGAGGCTTCAACATAGAAGTATATTACAGTGAGAATCAAATTTGTGTGGATAGATGTGTATGGGGAAAATTGTAAGTCAGGAATAATGAGGCATGTATTTTATTGTTTGGGGCGTAGACAAATAGTGTCCTCAAGCTTAAGTCTTTTCACTATATCTTGTAAGACGGAGAATGTTAATATTCTTATGTCCCGCGAGAATCTTATCTCATGAATTGTACCAATCTTAATCAGGCCGAGGATTCTTAGGAAGAATTAATATCTTGCAATGCTTTGATCATGTGCCATAAAACACATGCCAAGATCATGTCGATCCATGTTTCGTGCATTCACTTTCACTAGGGGTTATCATGAAGCTTATTCGCTGCCTTCACATATTTTGTCAAGGAAAAATGTTCAATTTGAGGCTGTGTTCTATATTCTACACTCTTAGAGCTTCAAAAGGTCCCTACCCATCATTCGGGAACGAATGATCCCAAGGGGGAGATAATGTAACACCCCGTACTTTCGGGCTAGAATCAAGACCGTCATCCTTACGCGTATAGACCCGAACTAGATGATTCCTTGTTAATATATGTGTGGTGATCAATCCTATAGTATAAGTATAACTTTGAATATGAATTTAGTTCACAAAAATCCCCTAACTCTAAGACGAGTTGAAAACATTTCTACCGAACAAGTTTTAGTAGATGTTTAAACTTGGGTCAAATTCCATTGACCATAACTCCTAGTATATGATGAATTAGAGGGCCTATTATATATCAAATGAAAGGTCTTCGAATAAGCTTTCCAACGATATCAATTTCACCTAAATCCGAAACCCGAGAGAAAAGTTATGGCCATTTTAGTGAATGAAACAGTAGCAGCATGCGATAAGCGTGCGACGCACGCCCTATCACACACTCCAAATTTTCAGATTCGGTTTTCGCGTTTTTAAAGGAAAAATGGGTTTTTCCACCTCCCCTTCTTCATCTTAAACACAAGATTTTAATCCCAAATGACCTCATTAATGATATTTTCATCAAATTACTCCAAGAACTCTCCTTAGGGTTTCAAACTAAAAACCCAAGTAGTTCAAGATTTAACCGTGGGTTTTTGAAACAAATTGGAGAATTGGAATCCCCAAACCGTAGGTTCAAGAATCATCCATTAAATTTCTAAATTGAGGTACGTGGGGTTGTCCTAAATTTCATGGGCATGTTTTGAAAAGAACTTATGCAAGACTTTGAATTTATCTCACTATATATATGTTTTTACAAATGGAGGTTTTCAATTGATACAAATAACATGATTTGAGATATGATTATGAAAGAAATATTGAAATACCATGGGGTTGTCTGTTTGAATAAATTTCAGTGGTTGTATTGTGAGCGTGTGATTCCAATTTCGAAGGGATTCCATGTGTGTGAATTGTGAATTCTTTAGATTCCCCATGACAATGTTTTACCCCATATTATACTTGTATTAAACTATTGAGAGACGAGTTTTGCAATTGATATGATATTATTTATAAATGATAAAACTTCTTGAAATATTACATGTTGAGGACCACAGTGCATGTGTTGATGTGTGTGAAAGTGATATGTATGTGCATGTTGTAAATGGAATGAGGAGTTGAAGAATTGATTTGATATTGCTGACTAGCAAGTCAGGTATGACGATACCCTGCAGAATATGATATGTGACTGATTGAACCAAGCTTAATGCTTGACTTTATGTGAGTTAGGTGGTTACCTGAAGAAAGCACGAGTCAAATGACTCTATGCTGGAAACCGTGTTTGCCGACTCAGAAACTTGGTACCCTGCTATGTGATCTTGTGTACCTAGTATTATGTCATCCCAAATTAGAACTAATGGTTTGGAGCCCTACTGTGTGATCTTGATCCCAACCACAACATATGACTTGATTTGGGCCGGGATACCCTGCTGTATGATCTTGTGTTTCCTTCTCCCCTAACTAATACTCCAGTTTTGGTGACAACCAAGAATTGACAGTTGGTGGAAAACGTGAAATTGTAGGGTGCACCACCTAGCTCTATAATGTTGCATTGTTTTTGAAAAATCATTATACTATGCCCATGTATTTTTGAAACATTTGAAATAATGTGCTTTATAACAGCTCTCACTTATGTCGTATAAAAATCTCTACTTTGTTTTTTGAATTTCCCTGTGTACCAGTACTTTGTATTGACCCCCTTCCCTCCCAGGTTCGGAGGCACAGTCTAGGGGTCCAGATAATCAGTAAATTCTTCATACAGGTTCGCAGAGTCAAGTGGTGAGCCTTCTATATTCCAGAAGGCCTAATGTCTTACATTTATTTATCGTTTAATAGTTTTGGTCTACTAGGGGCCTTGTCTCAGTTTTCAGACAGTTATTGTTTTAGTCATGTAGTAGAGATTTCGCAGACGGTTTGCAGATGTTGATAGGTGGATTTGGATTCCATTTTCCATTATTGATTTATATTAGACTTATGACCATGGTTCCGTTGTTATTTATATTTCCGCATTATCTTCTATTACATGAATGTTGTGCATGATTATCAGATAGAGAAGGGTGTTCCGGGCCTTCATGGTTCGGGATACTCGTCACGGCCAGGGCCCTGATTCGGGTCGTGACAATATGAGTACTAGTTTGCCAATTAGTATTGAAACCAATGAAATTGAAACTAAGAAACCACAAATGGAAACTACAAAATCTGAAATTTGACCCAAAATTTGATGCGTGAACAGTAACTTAACGTGGCAGCCACGTATTGGTTGCGGTCTTTCTAACGCATTGTTATTCTCAAATGTTCATGTCCTGGTCAAAAATTTAATTTGGATTGGTGGAATTTTGTTTTAGGAGGGAAAAATAAGTCTTGGAGTCTTTCAATTTTTAAGACTTTGACTTTACTTGTACTTCTCCTTAAAACATGGGTCCTTGAATCATGGAAAGTTGTTGGAAAGTGGTTGAGATGTGATTGATTAGTTGATGAGTGATGGTAAGTCTTTCAGGACTAACAAAGCTTCACCTTTTTCCCTTCACCTTTATAGATCTAAGATTCACTTTATTTTAACAAGCTATGAAGGATGTGAAGAACTTCAAGAACAAAATCAACAATCACCAAGAACAACCCACAACAATCTCCAAGAACACCAACAATTTCACATGGCCAACTTCCAATTTTCACAATTCAATATCTTCAACACTTGGCCAAGATAACTACAACTTCAACAAAATGGTTCTTAGGCCACCAATGAAAAAAAATATCGTGTGGCCAAGCTTATAACAACAACAAGATGAAGGCCACAAGGCAAAAACAGTCCACCACAACAATGTTAAACAACAAATCGGTCAAGTCCAAGTTCATGACTACAACTTCAACAAATACAAGATCAAACTTAGATTTTGTCTCAAAGTGTTAGTGGAGAACAAAAATAACACTAGAAACACTCAAGACAAGTAAAAATCTAGGCCAAAACACAACAAGAACACAATTTTTGGCCAAGAACACAAAATGGACAGATTCTTATTTTTTTGGAATTTTCAGATTTCAATTTTTTTTTTTGATTTTTCAAGTAGGAACAAGATCAAGCTATGATCTGATACCAAATGATACAGGACAAAAAATGGACATGAAACAAACATCAAAAATCAGTCCACAAATTCAAAGAATCGAGGACCCTTTTGATGACCACACTCGAATTCACAAACAAGAACAACAAGAATGAGATATAAGGGTGTGTTTCAACCCCAAAACAGCCACCCAAACTAGATTTAACAACAACAATATGAAGACAAGATGAACAACAACAATAAGGTAACAATAACAACATCTCATGGGTTACATTAACAAGAACAAGAAACAATGATTACAACAAAACAAAGGATAGGAAGATAGACTACATGAAGTTGTAATCTTAAGAATACAAGAGCCTATTCCACTCTTAGACCCTTAACACTACTATAACGCCCAGTAAAATTTTTGTAATGCGTTGTCTCTTATTAGCATGTGCATGGAATAAGAAACTTGAAAATATTCTAAGTGTCAAAAGGGCTTAGTTACATTTTGAGGTTTCAATCGTCGGGATTCTTATTTTCGACCTTACCGACTTCCGATTTTTGATTTTTAAGTTGCGTTACGATTGGGCAAGCTCGTAGTACATCTCGGCCAAGTTTTGGAATTTTTCGAGTAGCGTAAGGGTATGTTTGGTTGCTCAAACCAGTAGCTCAACGGGATTAAAGGGCACCTCCCTGGTCTCACCAGGGTCAAGGCGAGGCGCCACCCAGATAAATGCCATGGACCAAAAATACTGCACTTCAGCTTCCTCTTCTAAGGGGTAAAATAGTAATTTTCCAACCTATATATATCTATAACATGGGATTGAGCCTCATTTCACCCAAAATATATGGTTTTCTCTCAATTTTCTTCAAGAACTCTCATTAGCGTTTCAAACTAAAAACCCAAGTAGTTCAAGATTCAACCGTAGGTTTTCAAAACAAATTGAAGAATCGGAATCCCCGCAATGTAGGCTTCAAGAAGCACCCATCACTTTTTGAAATAGAGGTACGTGGGGTTATCCAAAAAAATCTCATGGGCTTAAAATTCATGTTTTAATAATGGGGGTTTTGAAATTATTAATATAATCATGTTTTAAATGTTTCTATGATATTGATCTGGTCTTTAGGCCTATTCCCGAAGTGATTTGATATATTATATATGTATATGCATGTGTTTCAAAAAGATGAAAACTTGAGAGCATGAATTATATGGAATCTCTCTCTTGATATGATTTTGTTTGAAATTTTCATATGATGTGAATTGTTTGAAAATCATCTTGAAAAGCATGACATGAAATAATTCAAAAATCGTTATGATTGGATATGATTTTGACTTGCAAGAAGAGGGTTGTTTATGTTGAAATATGTTGAACATACTGGTTAAATGAAAGAATGATGTGATACTGATGACTTGCAAGACGGGTATGATGATACCCTACAGAATATGATATATGATTTCATTAAATGAATTTGAATGCATTAATTTTACATGAGATAGGTGGATGCCCGAAGAAGGCATTTGAGTGTAAGGGCTCATCGCTGGAAACCATGTTTGCCGACATGGGAACTTGGTACCATGCTTTGTGATCTTGAGTACCTGATATATATTATCCCAATTTGGGACTATGGTTAGGAGCCCTGCTTTGTGATCTTGTGCACTACCATACTTTATTGGGTCGAGACACCCTACTGTGTGATCTTATGTGTCTTCCCCTCACTTATACTCTAATATCGGTGGCAATCTGGGTTTAACAGTTGGTGTAAATGTGATATTGTTGGGTATTCTACCTAGCTCAATTGCATTGCATAGTTGTTGGAAAATATTTACATTATGCCCATGTGTTTTCAAATGATTTGATACGAAACTGCTTTATAATGGCTCACACTTATATTTTGTGAAAATATTGTATTTTTGTTTTGATTATTCTGCGTACCAGTACATTTGTATTGACCCCTTTCCCTCCCAGGTTCGGAGGATAGTCTAGGGGTCCAGAAAATCAGTAGATACTAAGGCAGATTTGCAGAGTCATTGGTGAGTCTTCTATATTCCAAAAGGCCTAATTGTCTAGCAGTTTTATTTATAATTTAGTAGCTTTTGGTCTATTGGGGGCCTTGTCCCAGTTTTCGGATAGTTATTTTTTTCAGTCATGTAGTAGAGATTTCGCAGACGGTTTTCCAGATGTTGATAGAGACTGTGGGACATTATTCCCCATTATTTTTTCCATATGATTCTTGACCATGTTTCCGTAATATTGTTTATCTTCTGCATTTCTTTTATCATATGTGTTATGTGCATGATTACCAGACAGATAGGGGTGTTTCGGGCCTTGATGGTTCAGAATACTCATCACGGCTAGGGCCCCTGTTCGGGTCATGACAAACTTTGTATCAAAGCATGGTTCATGATCCTAGGGTGTCTGTGAAATCACATCGAGTAGAGTCTTGTTTATGGGTGTGTAGCGCGCCACACTTATAAGTAGGAGGCTACTAGGCTTTTAAGAATGTCTCTCTTTCTTTATGTTCTAGTTTGTGTAATAAAGTCAGAATGTTCCTCTTTCATACTCTAATTCATGCTATGGAGTTGCCCATATGAAAGTAACAGTCATCCCAATTCTTTCCTTACTCTGATGTTCTCAGACATATCCCATTATTGGGGGTGATTCAAGTGCAAAAAGTTTAGAATCTACATGATATAGTGCTTCCTAATTGAGTCATATAATATTTTAAAAAAAATTGTCCAAAGAATCGAGGGGAGTCTTTTAGTGCTTCAATATGTGTTGATTCTAATGTAAACATTGATCCTGATGGAATCGTGCTTTCCAGCTTAAGGCATTAAGTGCATCTAGTCCCTCTCAAAATCTTGTTACAAATGTGGACAATGTATAGCAGAATGTTGGAACTGTATTTCCACCTGAATAGTAGCATAAGTTAAAGTGTTGTTGCCATGACCTATTGGTAGTGATATTGGACCAAGAAGTTGGTGATGTAAACTCACAAAGTTAGAAGTCAGAGTGAGGGTGATTTTTGTGTAAATAAATATTTCTGTTGAATAACTGATGTTTGAGGATGATTTACCCCTTTATAGTGATAAACTAATGTAGTAGCTAGTAGCACGCGTGGATAGTATGGTAGGTCTATGGGGGAAGTGTTTTACTCAGATTTTTATTTATACAGAGTAAGATGTGTATTCTTAGACCATTAAATATTATGTTTCAATTATCTATCTCTTGTAATATGTAATCTTGTTATCATGGTGTTTTTGAAAAAATAAATAAAAAAATTTAAAATCTAGTGAAACCGTGTGGGGCTCTTTCGATTCACTAGTATAGTTGCCTTGTCATTCATCTCATCTTCTTGTTCAAAATATAAAAATCAAAGTCTAGTGAAGCCGTGTGAGGCCTATTTTGATTCACTAGCAACTTGTTGATCTTGTGTTGGTTTAATATATGTATAGCTGAATCTGGTTGCATGAGACTGAGTTGGTAAAAAGGTCCTTGTGTGTTAGTTTAGTAGAAGGTTGAGAAGAAGTTGTTAGTTAGGGTGATTTGTCGGTTGCTTGAAGTGTGAAAATGGTTATATTAACCAATAAGTTATAATTATAGACTCATGGTTGTTGTGGAAATTGAAGGTAGTTGAAATGTATGATTGAGTAAGTAAGTATGAGGTGAGAAATCCGTATAAGTGGACAAGATTGTATAGGGTGATAATATCATATTAAGGTTGATCATGTCTATTATGTGACTTTATACCTTGACCTTCTTTTCGTTGGTAATTGTAAACTAGTACAACTTGTGAGAAGGTATGTATTAGATTTTGAGTTTTTTGAATAGAATGTGTCAATTTTATGGACTAGCATATTATGTTGCACTC
Source organism: Capsicum annuum (assembly GCF_002878395.1). Classification (NCBI taxonomy): domain Eukaryota; kingdom Viridiplantae; phylum Streptophyta; class Magnoliopsida; order Solanales; family Solanaceae; genus Capsicum; species Capsicum annuum. The sequence goes on from NC_061119.1 coordinate 214,059,201, forward strand.
GTCATTAGTGGTAGATGATTGATGCTAAACTATAGGCTTGAATTTAAGTGTAGAATATGGTGGTAAAAATAGTGGCATGAGATCGATGATGCATGTTTTGTGGGATTAAGTTAGTAGGCTTGATGTGTTGAAATAGTACGTGCTAATGGATTATGATAAGGAAAAACCGTAAGGTCAAGATCGATTATTATTGTTATGAAGTTCTAGTGTACTAGTGTTTCTTGATGTTTATTTCATGGTTTCGAAGTGAGAATCATGCGTAAGGTTGGGTTGTAAAATCATGTTTAGCACTAGACATTAAGTTTTGAACAGTTGAAGTCCATGAAGGTGGATGTGATGATTTCTTGATTAATGATGCTAGTTATATGAAACTGATGTAATAGGCTTGAACGGCGTATGAAATGGCTTAAGTTTAAGTTATTTCGTAATGAAGTATAATGTTGTAGGTATGGTGTGTAAGTATGCCCAAGGTGATATGGAGTTGTGGCATTTCTCTAAGATTATTACATGTTGCATGTGGCTAGTAGTACCATTAAGTTGCTAGATGGAGAAAAACTAGTAGATGTTATATGGGTTCTAAATAGCCAGGTTAAAGAGTTTTGATTGATAGTGTTGAGCCTTTTTATATAATCTTGATTCTCTTAGTAATGAGACATAAGTTTGGAGCTGCGATATTGGTAGTCTATGTTGAAAGGGGTATGGTTCATCAAAGGCTTGGTGATATCCTTGTTAAGTGTTAGAATCTAAGTTTGAGTTATAAAGGTTGAACCGATATAAATACATGTGCAAGCATTATACCATGACTATTGGGGCTATCGAAATATAGAGTGTATCTCAGAAGGTAGTATTAGCAGTGGGCTTTCCACTTTTATGTGTGGGCTTTCGGGTGAAGTTCTATTAATTTTGCGTGTTATCATATTTCAGACCCTAGAGTGCAGTGAGTGCGGTAAAGTTTAAAGTCTAGCAAGGGATCTCCCAAACTTAAGATAATGGATTGAAGCCAAGGGGGAGAAGATAGAACAACTAACCAAGTCAGGCTCTCCGATCCTAGTAGCAGTGTCATGATGATATAGAACGTCAGAAGGGAAGGGTGAGGCTCGACCCATTCTTGTCTTAGTATTTTTCAGTTATCCTAATACCTACTCATACTTCACGTTTCAGTTCCATGACCATAGTTCATGTTCATGTATATGATAGAGAATCACGTGCTCCTCCAGATTCCTAAATGAGGAACTTCAGTTCATTCAACAGTCGGAATCATATTCCATATGTTATGAACTCTAAATTGAGGTCATGCAGCTCATGACTCATGTATTCACACTTTATAGTGTGCTCAGTTTCGATAATTCATGCTATACTCTTTATGATGGGTGAAATATAGTTCATAGCCACGTGTGCCCCAATTCAGATTTTTCTTTGATAAATCCTGGATGTTGATTTGCTATTCCTCAGGCCTCAGTTATGTGTCAATTTTCATATAATATCCTTCCATACTTCAAGATCTTATGTCCTAGCCTTTTGTGACTCCTTCTTATGTAAGGATGGTTGTGAGGAGTAAATGTTTCTTGTTGATAGAAGATCATAGTATGCTTGTTTTAGATAAGGCTATAAGGGTGAAGTAAGATTGGGGCAAATCTTTGCTATATGTGATGGTTAGTGGAAATCTGTATGTGTATGTTCTGGGGGTAGCGCGTGGGAGTTATATTGATAGTGGTTTAGAGAATATGTGTAGTGTGTCTTTATGGGTGTTGCCTTGAAGTTCACATGTGGTTATGAAATAGGCTCGAATGGCATCTTGGGATGGTAGTGGAGAAATGCAATATGCTCTAGTGAATTCATAGTAATAGTTCAGAGTTAGCCATTGAAGTGGTAAGGCATGATATGCTTAGGGTGTGATCTTTTAAGAGATATAGAAAGTGGAATCTTATGGTTTAGACTTGAATCGTGGAGTGGCATGTAGTATTTTCTGAGGTGGAGTTAGGCCTAATCACGGTGAAGAGGATTTAAGTTACTATAGACATTAGTAGAAAGATTTATAAATGCAATTACGAGAACAAATAAGTTGAATCAAATGAATATGGTATCTACGGGAAATAGTACAGTTAAGGGAGTATTCAAGGAGTTTGCTAATCTTGAAAGTAAGAAGTCGCATTGACTAAGGCCTGGCAATTCTATCCTGATTTATGAGTTATATGTCTATATTCCAAGCTGCAGAGTAGTGTCAATGTTGGGACCCTATAGTCCGATGTCTTGTGTGACTCATGCCCAAGATCTTTTTCTACCTAATGCTACTAGGACTTCGTTAGGAAGAGTGTTGATAAGATACTCCAGATTGAGTATAAGTTTCCAGTATAGTTCAGTCTATGTGGCCAACAAATAAGTTTAGCAGTCAGATTCACATGACTTGTTTTCTCGTCTTTTCATTTAATCATGCTACCCAAAAATCTCAGATATGTTACTATTCCAAGATAGAGTATACTAGTAGTTGCGAGTATAACTCAGTTCATGCGTCATGTACTAGATTCAGATTCCAGATGTTCAGTTATGACTCAATTCGTAGGTGCTTAGTGCATCGCCTCAATTTAATGTGTATCTTAGTGATTTGAGCATTCATAGAAGGACATAGTGTCCCAAGGGGGAGATACCCCATTTAGTTGCATGCATATATTCTATTTACAAGCTCCGCATCAGTTATTATTGCGTATTCAGTCGTACGTTCAGACGTCAGTTCAGTCAGATATGCATGCATTAGAAATGCATGTTCAATAGAAAAAAAAAAGGTTCAGCTTATCAGGTATTCAGTCCTGCGTTCATGAGAATGACTTAGTCGCGTATTCCATGCAACAGAGATACATGTCCGGTATAAGAATTCCGAATAACAGTAGTTCCAGTCATATAGACATGTTTCAAATCAGTGTGTCCTTATTAGAGGACGCATCATGCCCGCATTATTCCATCCCTTTAACCCATCATTCGAGGACGAATGATCCCAAGGGGGAGATAATGCAACGCCCCGTAAAAATTTGTGCAATGTGTTGTCTCTTATTAGCATGTGCATGGAATAAGAAACTTGAAAATATTCTAAGTGTCAAAAGGGCTTAGTTACATTTTGAGCTTTCAATCATCGGGATTCTTGTTTTCAACCTTACTGACTTCCGATTTTTTATTTTTAAGTTGCTTTACGATTGGGCAAGCTCGTAGTACATCTTGGCCAAGTGTCAGAATTTTTCGAGTAGCGTAAGGGCATGTTTGGTTGCCCAAACCAGTAGCTCAACGCGATTAAAGGGCGTCACCCTGGTCTCACCTAAGGTCAAGGCGAGGCGCCGCCCAGGTAAACGCCCTGGACCAAAAATACTGCACTTCAGCTCCGTCTTCTAAGGGGCAAAATAGTAATTTTCCAGCCTCTATATATATCTATAACACGGGATTGAGCCTCATTTCACCCAAAATATATGGTTTTCTCTCAATTTTCTTCAAGAACTCTCATTAGGGTTTCAAACTAAAAACCCAAGTAGTTCAAGATTCAACCGTGAGTTTTCAAAACAATTTGAAGAATCGGAATCCCCGCAACGTAGGCTTCAAGAAGCACCCATCACTTTCTGAAATAAAGGTACGTGGGGTTATCCAAAAAAATCTCATGGGCTTAAAATTCATGTTTTAATACTGGGGGTTTTGAAATTATTAATATAATCATGTTTTAAACGTTTCTATGATATTGATTTGGTCTTTAGGCCTATTCCGAAGTGATTTGATATATTATATATGTATATGCATGTGTTTTGAAAAGATAATAACTTGAGAGCATGAATTATATGGAATCCCTCTCTTGATATGATTTTGTTTGAAATTTTCATATGATGTGAATTGTTTGAAAATCATCTTGAAAAGAATGACATGAAATATTTCGAAAATTGTTATGATTGGATATGATTTTGACTTGCCAGAAGAGGGTTGTTTATGTTGAAATATGTTGAACATACTGGTTAAATGAAAGAATGATGTGACACTGATGACTTGCAAGTCGGGTATGACGATACCCTACAGAATATGATATGTGATTGGATTAAATGAAGTTGAATGCATTGATTTTACATGAGATAGGTGGATGCCCTAAGAAGGTATTTGAGTGTAAGGGCTCATCGCTGGAAACCGTGTTTTCCGACATGGGGACTTGGTACCATGCTTTGTGATCTTGAGTACTTGATATATATTATCCCAATTTGGGACTATGGTTAGGAGCCCTGCTTTGTGATCTTGTGCACTACCATACTTTATTGGGTCGAGACACCCTGCTGTGTTATCTTGTGTGTCTTCCCCTCACTTATACTCTAATCTCGGTGGCAACCGGGGTTTCACAGTTGGTGTAAATGTGATATTGTAGGGTATTCTACCTAGCTCAGCTGCATTGCATTGTTGTTGGAAAATATTTACATTATGCCCATGTGTTTTCAAATGATTTGATACGAAACTGCTTTATAATGGCTCACACTTATATTTTGTGAAAATATTGTATTTTTGTTTTGATTACTCTGCGTACTAGTACATTTGTATTGACCCCTTTCCCTCCCGGCACAGTCTAGGGGTCTAGAAAATTAGTAGATACTCAGGAAGATTTGCAGATATTGATAGAGATTGTGGGACATTATTCCCCATTATTGTTTTCATATGATTCTTGACCATTTTTCTGTAATATTGTTTATCTTCCGCATTTTGTTTATCTTACGCATTTCTTTTATCATATGAGTTATGTGCATGATTACCAGACAAATAGGGGTGTTTCAGGCCTTTATGTTCGGAATACTCGTCACGGCCAGGGCCCCGATTCGGGTCGTGACAACTACACACTACAATTCACCTATCTTTTATGTTGGCACAAGAGGACCTCGATCTCCCAAGCATCCAACATTTCCAAGCTTGAATCCAACACGAGTGAATCCACACTCAATGTTGATTTCCCTAGTTACAAGTTTCGGCCATAGGGCCTTTCTCACAAGAGAAATGTTCTAAGTGTTACAATTTTTAATATCCAACAAAAACTAAAACTAAAAAACCTAAGAGGTTCTATATATAGTGTATTACAAAATAGAATACAAAATGACCACAATACCCCTCAAGGGTGAGGAGCCCATCAAGTGTAACTTAGGGGTTGTTTTTAGTGCATTTAGGCCGTCTTTTACACTTCACTTGTGCACTTCCTTGGACGGATTCAATATGCACTCGTTCTCATCCATCCTCGTGGTCGTACTCGTATCAATCAGGCAAGCAGAGAAGGATGGCGAAGTTAATCTTGTTCATTGCAGTTCCGATCAGCAGATTGCAGACATTCTGACCAAGGCTCTTCCTAAGGGGAAATTTGAAGTTCTAAGGGCTATGCTGGGAGTATCCAAGAAAAATCTAAAGGAGGAGTGTTAGACTATGGGATTTTTCTAAGATAGTCTTTTATTTAATAGTTTCTTTAATATTATATGTTTATTTTTTTAAAATAAATGGTAGTCCTTATTTTGAGACAGTGTGTCTTGTAAGATACTATGAGGTGTGTCTTGTAAGACTCATGTATAGCTTATAAGTGGAGTCTTTGGTAAAATGTTGGGATGATGAATGAATAAAAAGCTACTGCCGAAACCTTCTTTTTTCTTCTGTTAAGCTCCAAATTATAACATGTTGCAATGCTGCTGATTTTGATGGCTATACTATTATTCTTGCAGGTCCATATGGCGATTAATTGAGGTATTACTCGATGACCTTTGTGATCTCTGTTGCAATGTTGCTGATCTTGATGGCTATACTATTAGTCTTGCAGGTCCATATGGTGATTAATTGAGGTATTACTTGAATTTTTGAAAATTATTTTTCAAGGTTGCAATTTTTTCCATTGACAAACTTTATGGTCGAAAAAATAATATAGTAACCATGACATAAATTGTTATAATAAGAAATGAATCACCGTCGAGTACCACCATTCATTTCCAGTTTCATTTCAATAGAGTTCACCCGCAACAATTGAGAACCACCAGATCTCCATCCATAAGCCTCTTGAGCTTAGCCGAATCAAAATCGACAAACACCCATTTGATATTGAATAAATGATCAAATGTTGCAAATGTGTTTTGGTGCTAGAGTTAAGATTCTGTTTGAGTTTCTTAGTCCATTTTCCAGGTACCAGTCGATGCGCTGAGTCCCCTGGTCTTCAAGAATTACAAATTATGATTGGAAGGTCCATTTCTTTCTCATCTACAGTTATTGTACTTGCTTTAAAGATTTTCTCTATAGTGTTCTTTTGCCGTTGATTTTAGTATGTGATTTTTGCGGTCTTATATATAAAGCTTAAAATTGGTGGTTATGTTGGGTTTCAATATGAATTCTCTATATATGATAAGATCAATTCTGAATTTTTGTGATGAAAGAAAATGGAAAAGTCACATAGGTTTATCATGGGACGTTATAGATTTATCATCTCGAAGATGCCTTTAGTCGATTTGGTAAAATTATCGTTTATTAGGTTTGTACTTTTTCATAATCCAGTTTTAATTGCAATTTATGCAAATTCCCTTAATTTTAAGTACTTTACTTTTAAGTACCCAATATGTATGCATGTATCAATGTGTATTAAATGCATCCTTCAAACTTCTGTCACTTTGTGTATATCAGTGTGAGTTACATTCTTTCACTTTCATCTGGACTAATGGAGAATCAAGCGGAGGACTTATCTAAGATGCCCTAAGCCTGAGTAACAGCAGAGCAATGAAGTTTTTTGTTATATTTTGTCCTTGAATTTCTGTTTTATTCTCATTCTCGAAATTGGGAGCTCGCATTTGTCTTTTTGTATGTTTGATTTACTGTTGCTTTCAAATTCGATCTTATATCTCATGATAGTCAGCTTAAGTGGAAATTCTATCTTAATTTTTTCACCGCATATAATTTGGCAGTAATTAGTTAAAGCCTTCGATGGTGCAGTAGGTTGTATATTGAAGTCAAAATATAGGGACACAACACTTAGTAAAGTTCACTACACTAGGTATAGGTGAAAGCAATACTACTGGAAACCCTGTTTTTGAGATAGCATACATGTGTTCTCTAACAAAAGATTAAAGATCTAGGAAAGATGCCAATTTAAGAAACTTTCTATTGCATATGAATCAAGTATCGGAAAATAGCAGGAAGTTCAAAGGCTACAAGCTAGGTATGATGGTTATGGCGCTCTATGCTACGATCCCAGATTTGTGGGTAGTGACGGCGTGATGTTGTACTTCCATGGAGCAAAGGAAACTGACTTTTCTATTTTCTCAGATGACAACCTCCACATTAATGCACATCTAATTGGTACACAACCACAGGGAAGGAACTGGGACTTTACATGGGTTCAAACATTTTCAGGCATGTTTGACACCCATACATTAGTTCAAGTAGCAAAGAAAGTGTCAAACTGGGATGAAAATGTTCATGCTTTTACTGTACAGTGGAACGGTGAGACAGTTGATGTCCCGCCGGATGGAGATGCAGAATAGAGTGTTTAACACTGCTGAGAGATCAGTAGTGGTCAAGAGGACAGATGATCTTGACATCGCGAAGGTCACAGTTTCCACACTAGTGCAATTGAATGTAAAGTTAGTCCCCATTGGTGAGAGAAAACAAAGGTTCACAACTATCAGTTACTAGGATATGTTGCTTTTTCCCATCTAGAGACACAATTTAAGTTTTTAAATCTATCTAAAGAAGATGACAAGTTATGTTGAATTTGAGTGCAAAGGTTATATTGTTATACTAAAGATAAGTTGTGACCTCTAAATTAAAAATAATAGGAATTCATTATGATCAAATAAAGAAGATTATAATTTTTTAATATTGACCGCACATCGCGCGGGCACATATACTAGTTACTAAACCTAAAAAGAAAAATAACAACAAATAACTCAATACTTCAACAAATGCATATTGGTCAACCGCGACTAGTGGCAGTGGTAACCAGTTGAGCTTCAATCAATTAGGCGTTATTTACCTTCACGCTGCGAATGGAACTCTGCTGAAATTGATATCACCTTCCAATGAGACAAACTCAACAGCAAGCCAATTGTATCAGCGAGCGATTCTTGAATATGAAGGAGTTTTTAGGCACTATGTCTATCCGAAAAGATCTTCTAGTGGGAGGCTGATGGCGTGGTCTAGTTTGCGTAGCATTCCGGGTAACATCTGTTTGCATCTCCCGCAACATCTAGATACAGGAAGGGTTGCATGTGGTTTCAACAGCCTTTGCTCGATTGGAACTGACCGGAGGCAAAGATGTGATTGTCCACTCTAGTATACATTAAATGATCCGAAGGACAAATTAGGCAGCTGCAGACGGAATTTCACCGAGCAAGATTGTAAGGATGAATCTCGAGGTGATGAGGCTTTCACGATGCACGAAATGCTCAACACTAACTGGATTGGTAGTGAGGGGATGTTACTGAGGATTGGTGCAAGCAGAATTGTTTGAGTGATTGTTGTTGTGTTGCTGCTGTTCACACTCCAGAAAAAGATTGTTGGAAGAAAAGATATCCGCTTTTAAACGGGAGGACAGATCCAACAGAAACAGCGAAAGCATTTTTGAAAATAAGTACTACCACTAATACTACCATGCCTCGGTCTCAAGCTGGTGAAAACAGAAAAAATCAATCTAGTCTAATCATTTCTGTTTCTGTATTATTGGGTAGTTCCGTTTTCATCTTAATGTTTCTGGCCCTTTTTTGTGCTTTTAAGTTTAATATCCAAAGAAGCTTTCAGCATATCAAGCTGTTACAGGAGTGAACATAAGAAGTTTTAGTTACAATGAGCTAGAAGAAAGCTACAAACGGATTTGAGGAAGAGTTAGGAACCGGTGCCTTATCAACAGTTTACAAAGCGATTCTTAATGACGAAAATGGGAAAATAGTTGATGTCAAGAAACTACAAAAGACAGTAACAGAAGGAGAACAAGGATTCCTAGCTGAAGTGAATTCAATCAGTAGGAATAATCACAAGAACTTGGTCCAACTCCTTGGGTTCTGCAATGAAGGCCAACACGGGCTTTTGGTATATGAACACATGGAAACTGGATCATTAGCAGACTTGCTATTCAAAGATTCTAGGCTTAGTTGGTTGCGAAGGGTACAAGTTGCGATAGACACCGCTTAAGGGCTTTGCTATTTGCATGAAGAGTGTAGCACCCAAATTATACATTGTGATATCAAGCCCCAAAATGTGCTTTTAGATGAAGGTTTGACAGCAACAATAGCAGGTTTCGGAATAGCCAAGCTTATGAGGAAAGATCAGACTCGAACAACCACTAAGATACGTGGGATAAGAGGGTATGCAGCCCCAGAGTGGTTCAGGAACATGCCTATAACTGTCAAAGTGGACGTGTACAGCTTTGGAATCTTGCTTTTAGAGCTGATTTGCTGCAGAAAAAGTTACAAGCAAGACGTGGCGAATGAGAATGAAATGATACTCGCGGAGTGGGTTTGTGATTGCTACAGGAGAAAAGAGTTGCATTTACTCGCGGGTGATGATGAAGAGCCCATAGAAGATATCAAGAGGTTCGAGAAGTTGTTGATGGTTGCTATTTGGTGCATTCAAGAAAATCCAGCATTAAGGCCTAGAATGAAGAAAGTCATGCTAACACTTGAAGGTTCTGTTGAAGTCTCAATCCATCCAGACCCTTTTTCCTTTATCTGAAGAAATTTTTCCCTGCATTGTGTTTCTTGAAATGTACTATTGCAATTTCCAATTCAGTTTAATAATTGAAAAGAAAATAAGAAAATGTTATCCACTGTGTCCGATACAAAGAAAAATATGAACGGTACGTCAGATGAGCAAAATTCGTTTTCCAAGTCCACGGAATTCACAGTGTCCTTTAGATAGTTAATCCCCTCATAGTATCCGATTTATTGGATTATTTCCTCCTAGAATAGAACGGCATTACCTAGTTAGAATAGTAGAACTTCAAATTCCAACAACCTTCTGTCACGACCCGATTTCCGAGTCATGATGGCACCTACCACATCCTACCGGCAGGTAAGCCGATACAGTAACCCGGAGCTATGGTGATACGGGAAAAACAACGAAAACACGAAGCAACTCCAAAACAGTCCACTAATCTTAAGGATTTGAGGACTAAGATGGAGACCACTCTCGGATTCACTACAACAACAACAATACGAGATAACAACGGTACATTTGACACCAAAAACAGCAGAAACACAATGATAACAAGATGAACACAATGAGAACAAATTTCAGATTCAAGAAGGACACAAAATAGTCCACTATGAATCTACAAAGTGCAATAAGATAAAGATAGATAGACCAAATGAGGGAATAATATTAACAACCCAAGAATTGTTACACCCTTGGACCTTTAATACTACACACAACACTAACCTATCTCCTATGTAGGCACAAGAGGGATCTTGATCTCCCAAGGACCAACGTTTCCAAGCTTGAATCCAACACGAGTGATTCTACACTCAAGTTGATTTCTCTAGTTACAATTTCAGATTTGTGCCTCAAGGAGAGAGGACTTGTCTTTCAATGTTATACAACATTTATCATCATCAAAATCTAAGACAAAATGACCTATAATGTTCTATTTATACTAGGTTACAACTAGAATACAAAATGACCAAAAGGCCCTTTAATGAAAAGCCTCAAAATGTAGCCCATGGAGTGTAGTGTCGGTTCGGTTTTGGTGTGTGTTTTAGGCCCTCTTTGCATTTTTCTTGCACACTCCAAGTCTTGAGTTCATTACATTTTCACACGTCCATCCTCGTGGTCGTACTTGTATCATATGGCAATGGGTTACCTCGGTAAGAATGTCCAACATGGACTCTATATATGAGCACAATATATAACAACAACATTTCACAACTAAGGACAACCTATATTCAACCACAAATCCCATGACCTGATAGTATTAATACAAGAGCTTCTAAACTTGACAAGAGGAATTTATAGTCCCAGAATCTAAAATTTTTTAAATAATCCCATACATTTTTCTCGAAAGCAAAAGACAAATAAGGATAGAGGGGAAAGAAGGAAACTCGATCTCCAAGAGTCTGTCTCCGAATAGTCAACTTGCACGAACTAGCTCAACGGCGATAATTAGAACCTGGGTTTGCACCAAAAAGGTACAGAAGTGTAGTATAAGTACCAAAACACTGGTACTCAGTAGGCATCACAGCCGATTGAGCTCAAAGATAATGTAAAAATGATATAAAGTAAGACAATAATGTTAAACTCAAGGGGTAGAATCAGACCTGAATCTGCTTTGATACCACTGTAACAACATCTATACTACTAAAGCAATAACATGACATACTATTTCAATATACTCCATGATCACCATAACAACTGAGTATTATTTCAAAAGCGTACAACCATATAAACAATATCAAAACATCTACTTGCCATAATCATCTTCAATCATCTTTAGAACATACACACAAGAACTTACCACAATGTCCCATACTGTCGGGAAGTACACGAAAGAGAGCACAACAAAGAACTCATCACGGCGTCCTATACCACCGAAGAGTACACAAAAGAATATAACCAATATTTCCATAAAGTACAACTACTCTATCAATTTACCAAAAACTGCGGGTAGCTCAACCCCGCCATGACTCATTACCGAAATCCACTTCCAAATACCCATACTGTAATTCAACATACAGAAAGAAACATTGTCATAGCATAGGCATGTAATCATTAATTCTATAATTCATTGATAAATACCGCAAAGTCCATACTAATTAACCTTAATTTTTCAGAAGTCAAAAGATTACAAGTCTTAAAATCACTAGTCAACAAATTGGGGAAAAACTACAAGCCACCCATAGTATAGGTTATTCAACTATCATAAGACCATTCTTTAACCAGCATCATCATGACATGAGTTATCAACTAAGTCATCTCAAATTCACATGTTAGGAGATAATTTAACCAACCATCACGCAATACTAGATCCATCATCACTAAGCATGTCACAACCTTAAGGACTAGTTTTCATATTTTAATCAAGTAAAGTCCAACAACTAGTTTACTAGGTTTCTAGGTTCTAAATAATAATCATATATTTTAGAAGTAGCTAGTTATCACATGAGCCACGTTACTAGGAAAAATTTCATAATATAACCTCTTATTCAAGTCAAGTATATATATTAGGTTAGCTCTTGAATTTTTATGCAAGTTTAACATAACGTTAAGACTTAACTCAATATTAGGCATAAATTTCCGCTAGTAGCTAATTTACCATCAACAAGGGTCACATCTCTTTTGTAGTGATTTGGAACAAGAAATGAATAACAATTTACCAAGAGAAACCTCATAATTCAAGCACATAGGCGGTTGGCCCTACATGGCCTAAACTTACAAATATCAATGCATATATGTAAATTTTCCCCACAGGGCATCATAATGTTCTTACCTCTTCCGGATTAATCGGGCATCATCACAATATCAAAATATTCCTCTGGATTTATCGGGCATCATCATAATATCACACATTCCTCCAGACTCAAACCGAGCATCATCATAATATCACGTATTCCTCCGGATTTATCGGGCATCATCATAATATCACACATTCCTCCGAACTCAAACCAGGCATCATCATAATATCACACATTCCCCCGAACTCGAACCGGGAATCATCATAATATCATATATTCCTCCGGACTCGAACCAGGCATCATCATAATATCACACATTTCTCCGGACTCGAACCGATCATCATCATAATATCACACATTTCTCCAAACTTACCGGGCATCATCATTGCATCAATATTTCCTCCGGATTAACCAGGCATCATCATAGTATCAATATTTCCTCCGAATTTACCGAGCATCATCATAGTATCAATAATTCCTCCAGATTTATCGGGCATTATCATAGTATCAATATTTTTCAAGACAACAACATACACACATAAATGGCCCCAAATCAATAAACATACACAAGTTCACAATAATTGAGTAATAGAGATATAAGATACATAAACCATCACACTTTTTTACTAGTGATCATCATGATATGTGCGTAGGAGGATAGTCGTGGGTATCTAGATGATATACACAATTACCATATTTCCATGGCTATTCATAACACGGTAATAAGACAACAATCAAGTATACACATTTTCCAACCATCGACCTTATTCATAAACCGTCAATCGGGTTTAACCCTTATAATTTCAATAACATAATTTAGACGCTCATCAAGTATCTAGGTTAGCAAGGAGTTACATAGTTCAAGATTAAGGTGGGTCAAGTCCCACTTCTGACTCCCAATAATACTAAAGTCACTTATACAAGACTAACTTCTACCCGAATTTAGGCTAGGTTATCTAAGTCACACGATAAGGGCTTATCAATATTTACTAAGCCTATAGGAGACATCTTCTTTAAGTATTCTTCCTAAGTCAATCCAACACCAAGTTCATCTTCTATCTAGGTATTATATAGGTCAATACACTCCTAATGATAGAGAAGTATATCATTCATGTCTACTTAGAACAACTATAGTGTTCTCACACTAGTCATGAGACCACAAAAGCTAACCAAGGTCCTAGACTAAGGGTCAAATATCATACCTTACAAATCCATGGCCTATAGCAATTAATAAATCCTAAGTTCACCATTTAATCAAATATCGTCTAAATTTCCCACCCAATCTTGCAAGATATCAATGATTACATTACAAACAAGCTCAATCTATACTATGGGTAAGCCGAACGTACCTTGAATCCAAGCAACTAACGAACCAACGAGATTTTCCTTTCCTTTTCAAGAAGCTTCCCCTTCCACAAGCAATGCTATCAACAAAACAATCTAAGCATTACAATAAGAATGACAATACCCATTATAGCACCATTGTGACATGGGTTTCAAATGGACACCAAAACCCCAATTGGGTCTCACCCTTGGAAAGGAGTTTCCAAGACCACTCCATAGCCTAATAATCTTTAGGGAGTTAAAATCCTCAAGTAATTTGAGCCAATCACTCAATTTTGGGGCTATAATTGACCCATTATGATTTAGGAGTTTTGAGATAAGAAACCATGAAATCAATATCAAATTAGAGGAATTCTTACCTTAGATTTGTATCAAAAAGATGGATTACACAAGTTGCTAAGCTTGTAATCAACCCACAAGACTCAATTTTTTTGTCAACAAATATTTAGGGCTGCTAGGGTTTTCAAAATGCTGAAGAATGCCCCAAAATCTGCCAAAAAGACCCTTTTATACGAGTTTAGATGGGCCCGCAAGGTTAAAACTTGTTTTTGACCTTTTGGACTCATTCAGACTCCGTTTTTCGCAAACGAACTATGGAACCTCACTAAATTCGACATTTCGGACGTATTGGTGAAATTGTATTTTTCATCCAAGGTCATTTAGGCCACTTGTGGGTCCCACACCCATATATTTCAATTTTTGATTTTTCGACTAATGGGTCGAAATGAGATCGGTTGCTGTGGGATCTGAACCAACGGTCTATCTATCCTCAAATCTATATTACATTGCTGCTGGTGCAGTCAAAATTTATATCAGAAATTATTTTACTAAAGTTTTGCTCGGCAGACATTTAGAATCGACGAAGACTTGTGGTTCTAAAAACCAAACGAACCGTCAGGTAACCGAACTATCAATTCCATCAAGTCACTAATGACTTGAGATGGATATGGAGGATCTCTATAAGAGAAAATAAGAAAGAAAATGGTTAATGACCTGAAGGGTCATTACACCTTCAGACTCCAAGACCAAAGCAAATCACACAACTTTCAAACTTCAAATTCAGATACCTGATAGTTTTAAAGTAAAACTATTAAGTGAGCAAGTTTACTATCTAAACTATAACTAACAATTCATCAAACCACACCACAACTATTAGTTGCCCCCTTTTCCTACATAATATCACCACCATTCAGGTAGGTAAAGGAAATGATTGAAAGTGGTGTTATGGTTAATAGTTGGTGATGGTTTAGATATAAAACTTTCAACTTATTGGTTTCTTTTCCGAAAAATTTCTATTCATTTTCCATTCACACCTCTTACAAACCTAACAAGATTTCCCCATTAAGAGGTGCGAGGGGTTTGATATAGTAGGAATGCGGAGAGGTAGATGCAAATGGAAGAATAATTGGAGAGAGGTGGTTAGATGGGACATAACATAGCTTCATGTTACCAAGGACCTACATTAGATAGGAAGGTATAGAGGATGTGTCACATACTTGCATATTCCCACAAGGTGGGGTCTGGGAACGTAAGTGTACGCAGTCCATACCATTATCTTTGAGGTGAGGTAGAAAGCCTATTTTC
Organism: Capsicum annuum; assembly: GCF_002878395.1. Taxonomy (NCBI): domain Eukaryota; kingdom Viridiplantae; phylum Streptophyta; class Magnoliopsida; order Solanales; family Solanaceae; genus Capsicum; species Capsicum annuum. The sequence continues at coordinate 214,074,533 of NC_061119.1, forward strand.
GATAGAACCTTGTCTCAAGACAAAAAATAGTTTATAAAAGATATAGTAAAGGAGCAATAGGTATTAACACAACAAATAATAACAAGACTACCACAAAGTAATTTCTGATCAACCTATATGAAATAACAAATATTATCAGAACTCCACAAACAAGATAGTACAAGCATAACACTATGACTACTTGCACAGATACCAAGACAAAAAATAGTCCATAAAAGACATAGTATAGGAAAAATAGGTATTAACACACAAATACTAACAGAAAAAAGACTACCACAAAGTAATATTCCAATCGATCTATCTTAAACAACAAACATTGCTAGAACTCCACAAACAAGATAGTACAAGCATAGCACTATGACTACTAGCACAGATACCAAAACAAAGCACTCCTACTATCAGAATAAGACATGCACTCTGAAATTCACCACCACCATCAGTGTAAAAAGATTGAATTTTAGTGTTGAATTTGCATTCAAGCAATGGATACAGATTTTGGAAAACTTCCAAAGTTTCATTCTTTGATTTTAAACTGAACAACCACATGTATTTTGAAAATTGATCAACAAATAACACATAATATATTTTCTTATCAATTGACAAAACTAGAGATAGACCCCATAAATTGAAATAAAGGATTTACAGGGGCTTATTACTTCACAATGAATTTTCTGAAAAAGTCAACCTGTGCATTTTATTTGAATAACAAGAATTAAAAATGGAGCTAGCTTTAGGATTTGAAACGGGAAGGGAAAACTAATTCAACATAGTGTCTAAAATGCGGACATTAGGATGGCCTAAACGCCGATGCCATAGGTGAATTGGAAAAGCCACATTGCATTTAGGAGAACTATGTGTATAGCCCTGTGGCCATTCATACAACCCATCTTTATTCTTCCCCTAAACTAAAGACGCCTCCGTACTCAGATCCTTCACAAGATAATGGAAAGGAAAAAACTCAATAGAGGAATGATTATCACGACAAAACCTAGAAATAGAAATAAGATTATTTTTAATGACAGGGGAGCATAAGGAATGAGAAGTTTTAAATGATGATTTGATGCACTTATGTCAACGTTACCAGTATGGGATATTGGAATGGTGTTACCATTTCCCATAGTTATCTCTTTGGTGTCGTGCTAGTCATGTACAGTGGCTAGGCTTTGAGCATCAGATACAAAATGATGAGTGGATCCACTGTCGACGATCCAAGGGGTCTGTTGAGAAGGAAAAAGAGCAGTAAAGTTTGCTCTGGCTTGAAAATGGTTATGTGACTGCGATCTGCAGACTTTAGTGGAATGACTTACGTGATCACATAGTTGGAAGCAAAGATTTTTGTGAGAGGGCTGCTGCTTCTAGTTGTTTCTTCATGGGCATTGTGCTTGCCATTGCTAATTGTTTGCAGGAGGGTTCACACCTGGATGGCAGTTGGTGGAGTAATTATTGTTTCCCTAGTGAGAAGGAGTTGAGCTTATCTTTTGTGCTACAACAGCAGTAACGGGAGTTCATAGCGTCTTCTTTTCTTTCTCATGTTTGAGGAAAAGTTCACAATCTAAAAGCTTTTCATAAAGCTCTTCATATGAAATAGGAGAATCGCGAGCACGAACGGCAGCGGAGAGTTCTTGAAATTCAGATCCGAGTCCACTGAGGATTTTCACAATGAGTTTTTGGTTTCATACCAGTGCACAGCAGTTGCAAGTTCATCACAAAGTGATCGAACTTGATGAGGATAATTTGTGACTGGACGACAATATTTAGTGAGGCGGGCCAATCGATCTCGCAAGTTGAAAATTCTTGTTTGAGATTTGTTCGCATATGCAGTATGCAAAGCATCCCAGGCATCTTTGGCAAAGATTGCACCAGCAATAGTGGGGAAAAGTGTAGGATCAATAGAGGCCAAGATAGCATTTTGAATTAGCTGATCTTGGCGATACCAAGAAAGAAACTCAGGGTTATCAACATCTTGATTGTTCTGAGAGATAGTGCAAGTGGGTGCAGGGATGGATCCATCGAGATGCCCATAAATATTGTGACCACGCATAAGCATTGAAACTTGAGCTTTCCACAATGAGAAATTGTGACTTCCCATTAATTTAATGGGCAGTTGGGTAACTAGATTGAATTGAACAATGGTGATGGTATTGTTGATTCCATCAGCATTGGTCACAGAAATCTTAGAGGCCATTTGTGTGAGTAAGCTGAGAGAAAAAAGGATCAACTCGTAGGAGTTTGGATATTCTCTGATACCATAAAGATATAGAGAGTGGAAGATGGGAAAATAATTGTGTGTTATTAATTGTATTACAGCTATTTAAAGAGTCTATACAAGACTGTATACAAGACCTATATCAACTAGGATAGACTTAAAGTTACAACAACTATAAGATCTCTACAACAACTAGGTGTCTAGTAATTATCCTTTATTACTCCCCTAATTCGCATCCTCCACGCCTTCCTATTTAAGGTCATGTCCTCAATAAGTTGTAGCTGCTCCATGTCATGTCTGAACTCAAAAAATTGAAGTACTTTAGGCGTAGTATATAAATGTGCCACTTAAATTGGCCTCTGATGACATATGTGCCCTCCAACTTTGAATGTACGCAAGTGACACTTAAACTTATATAAAGTTGAATTGGTAGAGGCACATAAATTTCCACGTAGAAAATATGTATTTACTTGTTCAACTTTATACAAGTTTAAGTGTTACTTGTGCATATTCGAACTTGTATTATGGTAACATTTTAAGTAATTTTTTGATCATTCACTACATTAATTCAACATAAATTTGAGATATTTGATTAAGAACGAAGAAGGTACTTTTGGATAACAAATAATAATGGCTACCCAACAAAGTCTCTTTTTTGACTTGCAGTACCCTGTCAATCTTGATATACTAAACCTTTATTACTCTACCTCTTCACTTCACTTCAATTCTTGATGTTTTGCTGAGTAATGCTTCATACTATCATTCTTCTTGTAGAAAATGGCCACATTGGGCCGTTGTTGTCATACTGCTGCAATAACGTTCCACTCACAAAACTTCAACCTTTTTCCAAGTGAAGTTCAAGCCTAAATCTTCTACATTCCATGGTCTTTTTCAACTTCAACCAAATGTTGTGAAAACGCCTACAAGTCATAATGTTGACCCCGCCAAGTTCTTTCCTCGTCATTCTTTTCTCATCCTGAAGTTCATCTCCTATATATTTCAAATCTCCTTCACTTACTTTTCATTATGGTGTACTTACTAGAACTTTTGATGAAATGGGTAGCAGTTGCCATCACTTTAGCATTGAAGTTTGGACAAGGTGTAGTACTCCCAAAAGGAATTGGTATATTCCTAGTAATCATTATATGCATATTTATTTTAGCATATGGAAGATCATGGGGTACTTTAGGTTGGCTAGTTCCAAGAGAACTTTTCCCTCTAGAAACAAGATCAGCAGGACAAAGTGTAGTCATTTGTGTCTACATGATTTCACAGCGCTCATCGTACAATGCTTTTTGGTTTCACTATGTCACCTCAAATATGGTGTATTTTGGTATTTGGTGGATTTATATTTATCATGAGTTGCTTCATATACTTTATCTTGCCGGAGACAAAGCAAGTTTCGATTGAGGAGATTTATTTGCTATGGGAAAAACATTGGTTTTGGAAAAGGTATTGCTCACCAGAGATGAATGGAATTGAATTGAAGAATGGAGGGAAAGTCTTTCATAGATTCTTAGGAATGAAAATTAATTAGCATTTTGATTTTGTTTGTTGCATCTTTTTCTACATGGAAAAAGAGAACATTAGAAGTAGAGTACATGTATGTATGCAATTTTGATGTCTTTTTAACCAATTTTTCCCTAGTATTTATCGAGCGTATAATCTCATCTTATTCTTCCATTGATCAAGAATAGAATGACGTAATTTAGGTGGTTAGTCGAGTTGCACACAAGCTGACCGCGACACCGCCATTATAGCAAAAATTAATCCACTTAATACACACACACACTGAAGTTAATCTGCTTACTATCAGATTTAGTATGATTTTGAATATAGCAAATCTTCCTAGTTCATTGATAATAAAGAAAGTGTTGAGAACATTCTTATGAGGTGAACAAAGCATAGCATTCACTTTTTCACCTCATAATTTTTGGGAAATGTTGTAGCATATAACTTTTTCAGCAGTTATGGCTTAAAGATCAAATGGATTTTTCTAAGTTTCTTTTCTATGATTAATCTGGATTTGAAATTGGAATAGTACATTTCAAGAAACATAATGCAGAGAACATACAGACTATGTTGCATGGACCTTCCAAAAATAGTGCAATTTTGGAGGATCAGATACGGGTGGGGCAACATCTAGGCGATCCCGAGCAACATAGCATACAAAAAGGATAAGTGACAAAAAAGATAAAGAGAAAAGAATCAATAGAATCTCGCAGACTTCCTTGAATGCACCAAACAATGAAACCATCAACAACTTCTCAATATCTGCTGCTGCCTCTTCATCATCGTCTGCGAGTAAATGCAACTCTTTACTTCTACAGCAATCACAAGCCCACTCCATGAGTTTAGACAACCTGAATTATCATGAAACTCAGTACATCACCATAAGTAAGTTGCCATGAAATAAACAAAGTTGTGTCAATAGGATTAGAACCTATACCAAAGTTTTAGAAACCTCTGTCTTATCTGTTAGACAATGGCCACTTCTTCTCCGATATAATCTTCATTTGTGAAAATATAATTTCTCAACTCTTGTTGCTCCATACATGTAAAGTTTTCCATTTTGACTTTTAACTTATGTCGTCTCCAGAGAAATTTCTCGCCTTCAGCTGATGCATCTTCATATATAAACTTCAAGGTACAATTTAAGTTTGACTCTCGAACAAAAGTTAGGGTGTTGAGTTGAGGAGAAATCCGAAGAAAACTATCAAGAATGTCCACGAATGAGCAATACCCGAAAGTATTAAATTTAATGTACCAGGTAACATTAGTACCATCGAGTAGAGGAACCAAGTTTTCTCTCATGTCTTTTGGTATCACTATCCCATCCCTGTCTCAACAATCTAACTTAATAGCCTTTGACTGATTGAAGTTTCTGAGAAATATTATGAGCATAGAATACCAATGACTATCAAGTATATTTGTCAGGGAGAATTCAAGTTTAACTACTAGAAAAACTGAAGCTTTCATAAACTTGAGGGTTGGCAAATTTTCATCACACTCATATCTGAAGCGTGTTAAATTTGGAGTTTCCAGTTCAACATCAATCAATTCTAAGCACCACGATAATGCAAGATACTTAAGCCGGTCACTTGAGATCTTGATTGTCAGCAAATTTAAACAACCCGATAAGGACAAGCACTCAAGGTTGGGTTGATTGAAAAGAAGATCTTGTAGCCATCCGTCAGTGACATAAACATCGACGAGCTACAAAGTTTTCAAGGATTTGCAACAAGTTATTTTAACTACTTGTAGATTCCATAGCTGACTTTCAATGTAAATATTTTCAAGATTTGGTGCTGCAATAACAACTATCTGGAGTTCAGGAAGACAACGTAGCCAAACCATCTTCAATTTCTGTAAACTTGCTGCAATTTGCAATCTGGCTAGTCCGTGACAATAGGATAACCTTAACTTCTCTAAAAAAATGCAGCTTGCACATAAAACTTGAACAAGTTGCTCATCCAAATATGTGTCAGTGAGTCTTAACTTTCACAAAGATGAAAACTTTATAACATGATCAAGAGGAAATCCAAGCTTAAATCCGCGTAAATTAAGAATGTTTAATCCCTTGGCAAAAAATAGTTCTTCAGGAAAGTGATTGAAACTGCTATCTGATCCACCTACTTATAAAATCAACTCCTCGATATTACTTGTGACCAGGATTTTTAATCCAGTCATGAACATAAGATGAGCTCATCCGGTAACTGGATGGTACTTTTAGCCAGAACTTTTGGACAGAAATCTTGTGCTTCTTCTGATCCACCTAAATGTATGCATGGGTAAGTGAGTGTGATGTGAGAAATTCAAATATGTAGATATAAGATCGTAGTGAGTTATAATATAAGATTAATATCTACTATCTCTATTATGTGACTTTACCCCCTTGACATTCTTTTCTTTAGTAGTTGTAAATTAGTACTGCACATGAGAGGATGTGTGGTAGATTCTAAGGTGTGGTAGTAATGTTGTGGAGAGAATGAACTTGTGGGCGGTAGTTGAGTTAAATGGCGTAGTTGGGTTGATTCCCCAATTTGATGGAATAGTATAGAATGTGACCCGCTTCATTGTTGTTATATGATTGGTTTTGTTAGACAATAGGCTTGAACTTTAGATGTGGAGTGTAATGGTTAGACTAGTAGCTTAAGATTAATGATGTATGTTTTGTGGGAGTAAGTAGTAGGCTTGATTCGATGTGTGCAATAGCCTAGGTTGGCAACTTGTGGAAAAAGGAGTGGATAATTATGATATATTTATATACATGGGACTAGTGTTAGAACGCTGAATTGTGGATGAGTCATTAAGTGGATATGGGTGTAAGTATATAAGAATAAGTTGCACCCCCTCCCCCCACTAGGTAGTATGTTGTTAGGTAAGGTCTTTTGGATATAAGTGTCATGTTTACCTAGCTCACGCTCTTGAATTTTGTCGTATGGAGAAGTCTGGGAAGTTGTTGTATTGTGTACTTTAGAGTTGAATTGAGGAAATATAGATGGACAATATATGCCTTTGGTATAGTTTTAAAATTTTTGTTAAGTTGTAAGTTATGCAATTAGAGGTTTAAGGTGACTATGTTGAGTGATGGAGAGTAGATTGTTATGTGATAAGGGGTATGGCTATGTATACTCACGAGAGAGTGAGTTTTAGGGTGATGGCTATTGAGGCTAGCGGAAGTTATGAGTAGTGGTTCCAGAAAGCAAGGCCTTCAGAGTATAGTTAGTTTATCAGGGAGAGCTTAGCAGTTATGTATATGGTGATACCCCATTGTGCTAGTAGATTTAATGAGAGGTTATGTCCTCAAGTCTAGGATTGTGACTTTGATCTAAGAGGGAGATGAGGAGTTAAGGTAGCTCTCAATTTTCTCATGGTGGAAAATTGCAGGGAAGAGTCATGATAACTCTATTTCTATTCAAGTAAACTCCTCCTACTCTAATTCAAGAGGTCATTCTATGAATGTCTTATGTATTCAAGTCTTGCCTGTGTCTAAGGTCTGAGTTCTTTATGTAATTCATGTCATGTTTCAACCTCCAAACTAGAAGCAATGATGTCGCAGTAAATCCAGTCATTTATGTATTCAAGTTCTATGTTATATTGCTCATGATCCATAAAAATCCATGTCTCACATAATGCTTAGTTCTAAGAAACTATGCTTTCTATATGTTACCGATTTATTTTATGTTGGGACCAGCTAAAGGGATAAGGTTCATGCAAACTCATGACTATCTTAGCTCTGAAATGAGAGACAATAGCTTCAAGTATCAATCCTTGTCTCAATCATTGACTTCATTAATCCCAAACTTATGTTATACGACTCATAATATGTACACCCATGTTTTGTCACTGGGGTATGTCCTAACAACTCATATTGTGTTGTGTTTATACCGAACGATACTCTATTCATCATCTAGACCCTTGATATATGAAGCACTCTATATCCATTGTATCGTATCTTCACCTTATGTTCCTCCTTAAGTAGTGTAATAAGTATAAGCTATAGTTTGATAGTGTTACTCCCAATTATGATATTTATGCTCGGGTCCCTCAATGACCCTCTATATATTAGTATGATGGTGGTTGTGGAAGCATAGTAGTGTTTTATGTAGGGGAGTAGATGTTCTTGAATGTGAAAATTTTGATGTGATTTCTTTAGATAAGGTTATAGGTGAAGGGGGAAAGAAGGAGAAGGACTTTCGTTATGTGAAATAGTTAGGAAGGAGTTATGTGGAGAAAATATTTGTGAGAGTAATTGAAATCATTGGTTTTGGTGGGAGATCCATGAACTTGGTGTAGTAGTGATAGGCTTGAATGTTGTGGTTGATAAAAACACAGACCAATGTGCTATATGGTTAGTACACCCTGAATTAAAAATCGAGTGTGTTTGATGGTAGTGATAAGGTGAAGTAATGTTCTTATATGGGGTCCCATAGCTTAAGCTAGCACCTCTCTTCTCCGAGTTAGGCTTCAGCATGGAAGTACAATGCAGTGGGACTCAAACTCTTATGGTTAGATATGTTATGGGAGAATTGTAAGTTAGAAATGATGAAGTATGTTATTTATTGTTTGGGGCATAGTTGAGTAGTGTCTCTAAGTTTTAGGTTTATTCGTTGTGTCTTATAAGGTAGAAAATACTTGTATCCCTATCTCCCGCAAAATCTCATTTCATGATTGTACCGATGAGAATCAGGCCTATTTTCACCAAATTAACTGATGCCTTGTGTTGTGATGATTATGATTCATAGAACTCATGTGCAAGCTCAGTCCTATGAACAGTTTCATTACCTCATGTTTCATGCTTACGCGTTTCACTAGGGGTTATCATGACGCTCTTTTGATGCCTTTGCATATTCGGTTGAGTAAAAATATTCAGTGTGAGGTTACGTTCTTTAATCAATACTTTTAGAGCTTCAAAAAGTCCTACCTATCATTCGGAGATGAATGGTCCCAAGGGGGAGATAATGTAACACCCAGCAGTTTTGGGCTAAAGTTAAACCATCTTTCCTACGTTTATAAACCCTAACTATAACAATCCGTACTATTCTTAGCTTAATTCAGCTTTTAGTTGCATGCTTAAAGAGTTTATAGCTCGAAATTTTCACTAAGTGTTAGGGGCTTAGCCATCTTCAAGACCCCTAAATTTGGAGGATTTCTATTTTGACCTTCCCGACCCTGAGATGATAACTTTTGAGTTAATTCATGTTCAGGGATGTAAGAAGTATGTCTCTTGGGAGTTTCATATTTTTTGGACAAGGTTTGGGTCACGTTTGGATCACGAATCCAGCAAGTCACCGCGCTAGGGCCGCGTCGTGGTGACATTCCCTTTGGCAAGTACATCGCATCGTGATGAAGGTATTTTCGTCCAGTTCTTGATTCATAATTTGAATGCAGATGTCATGATCTTCACCCTAGTGTGTGAGGTTCTTATTAAGTGAAAAATGTTCATAGAAATCACTTAGAGAAAAGTAGAGCTAAGAGTCCTTGATTCGTCCAAAGTTTGGTATTTGAATCTACAAGGATCAACTTTGAATGTGTATAACTTTTGATATATGTGGAATTTTAATATCAAGACCCATCAAATTGTAGATAATTAACTTTCAAACGATACTAATTTCGCCTTAATCCGATACCCGAGCAAAAAGTTATGATCATTTTTGTCAGAACCAATAAGCTACAGTGATAAGACCACGTCGCCGTGAGCCTAAAAAACACAGTTACGAGCTTAAAATTGCCTGAGGTGTAATTGTGTCTTGTTTCTTGAGGGGTAATTGTGTCTTGTTTCCTCAAACCAATTCGTAAATCCACGACTTAAATCACCAGTCAAGGAATTATTTTCCCATCTTTTCCAACTTTCCTCTCAAGCAAACCCTAGCCCTTCCCCAAGGCAAAAAAAAAATTCAACTCCTTTCTCAAATAATCAAGGTTCAAGATTTTCAAGAAAGTGTCAAGATTAGGGTTTCGTTTTTTCAAGATAAGAAACTTAAGGTACATGGGGCTATCCTAAATCTCATGGGCATAGATTTTATGATTTCTACAAACTTTATATACACACACACACACACTATATGATTTTGGCTTTGGTAAATTGTTTCAAGAGCATGCATTGTGAAACCAATTTGATGAAATTATTTTATTGTTATGCGGTTTTCCATGAGTTAGATTTATAATCCCGCGCAATTATGATTTGAATTCAAAAGAGGAATTACGAATGAAAATTATGAAATCTTCACCCTCCATGATGACATTTATGGACTTTACATTATATATATTATAAATTATTTTGAGAGCATAATTTAAGAGCCCTTGTTGATCATGAGTTTTATATCTAACTATGTATGGGCTGATTTATGAATGAGGACAACTTATTGAGACTTAAAAGTTTCCCTAACCATTGTGCATGTATTGAATCAACGGAATGGCCACCGCATTTTAATATCTTGTAAAGAAAATGGGTTGCATGAGTTTCATATGACTTTGATAATGAGAATCCATGTTTGATTTGATAAAATCTTTGGTGGTCATTTACATGTTTTGAATGAGAAGGTATGTGGAATTGATATGATATGAATGACTTACAAGTCTGGGTATGACGATACCCAATTATGATGCGCCCTTAATAACAATGAGAAATATTTGTTAGAAGCATGAATTACATTTTAAGAGGCTAAAATTAGGCTTAAAGAGAGCTAGACAATTATCCGAAGAACGCAAGAGTTGAAAGACTCCATGCTGGAAACTGTGGTTTGCCGACTCGGGATTATAGTACCATGCTTTGTGGTCTTGTGTACCTTTATTCATGTCATTCCAACTTGGGACTATGGTTAGGAGCCATGCTTCGTGGTCTTGTTCACTACCATGATATGTTGATTTGATTGGGAATTATGGCACCTGCTTTTTTATCTTGTGTATCCCCTTATACTCCAATACTTGCGACAAACTCGAATTGGGGGCTTGATCGCCGAGTCAAAGGTGGATCCTATATAGCCCGTGGGATTGCAGACTTGTAGGGTGTACTGTCTTGTCACGACCCAAGCCGGGGCCCTAGCCGTGATGAGTATCCTGAACCATGAAAACCTGGAACACCCTTCTTTATCTGGTAATCATGCACAATATTCATAAAATAAAAGATAAATGCGGAATTTGAAATATAATACGAAAAGTGTATCTGAATAATAATGTCTAACATCGAAATCTCTACTGCAAAATAAACAAAGCTGTCTGAAAACTGGGACAAAGCCCCCATTAGAACAAAACATAACTAGAAATAATTATTTGAAATAACCAGGCCTCCTGGATCATACAAGGCTCACCCCTGCAAAATCTGATCTGAGATCTGAAATATCTACTATTTATCTGGACCCAAGACTGTGCCTTAGAACCAGGAGGGAGGAGGGGAGTCAATACAGATGTATTGGTACGCAGAGAAAATCCAAAATAATCATTTATATTCAACATATATGAGAGCAGTTTAAAACAGTTCACAAACAATCGCATAGTAGGAAATCTCATGGGCAATTTAAAAGATTCTATGAAAACATCTGAAATCTTTGACACTCTTTGTATTACCTCTGCGCTAGGTGGTATACCCTATAATTTTGAAAATTCCATGGGCTATATGGAAACTTCCATTGACTTGGCAGCCAAGCCCCTGACCCAAGTGTGCCGCAAGGGTCAGAGTCTCTGATCTACTATGCCACACGGCCATCGCCAGCGTATAATAATAATAATCTACCCGTATCAGCAAATACAGTTTTAGGGTAAGAGTTGCTTGAACTCATGCCATCTTCGGGTAACCACCTAACACTATTTAAGCCCCCTTTTCAAACTCTATGAAAACATGCATGCTCTGAAAACATGAGTCTAAGTCTTTCAACACTTAGAATATTTTCTAGTTTTCTCATTCTATGCTCATGCTAATAAGGAACAATGTATTGCACGAATTTTTACGGGGCGTTACATTATCCCCCCTTGGGATCGTTCGTCCCTGAATGATGGTACGAAAATAGACAAACACAATTTCAAGCAAACAAAGGAATTGAAAGAAAAGGACAAAGATTGTACCTTCCACCACTTCGTTCACTGGATCAAATAAATTTGGGTATCTATTTCTCATATCATCCTCTGACTCCCAAGTTGCTTCTTTGACTTTCTGATTTCTCCATAACACTTTAATCGAAACAATTTCTTTGCTTCTCAACTTTCTAACCTGGCGATCCAATATCGCTATCAGCTCTTCTTCGTAGGACAAGTAGTCTGTCACCTTGATCTCTTCGACGGGTACTACTAACGAATAATATCCAATGCACTTTTTCAGCATGGATATATGAAACACCGGATGAACAGAACCCAAACTTGAAAGCAACTCTAATTCATACGCAACTCCACCTATTCTTCTCACAATATGGTATGGTCCTATATAGCGAGGACTCAACTTACCTTTCTTCTCGAATCGCATAACTCCCTTCATGGGAGATACCTTAAGAAAAATCCAATCTCCAACTTCAAACTCTAACTCTCTCCTTCTAACATCAGCGTAGGATTTTTGATGACTCTGAGCTGTCTTAAGTCACTTTCTAATAAGCTTCACGTCTTCCATAGCCTGTGAAGAAGATCAGGCCCAAACATCTGCATCTCACGTACTTTATACCACCCTATCGGAGACCTACATCTCCTACCATACAACGCCTCAAATGGTGCCATCTTAATACTGGAATGGAAACTATTATTATAAGAAAACTTTATCAATGGCAAGTGATCTACCCACATTCCTTTAAAGTCAATTATACAAGCCCTCAACATATCCTCAAGGGTCTGAATGGTGCGCTCAGCTTGCCCATCAGTCTGAGGGTGGAATGCTGTACTTAGGTTCACTTGGGTACCTAACCTTTCTAAAAAGATCTCCAAAACTGAGAAGAAAACTACGTACCTTGGTCAGATGTAATGGACACAGGTGCTCCATGAAACTGAACTATTTCTGTGATGAACAACTTAGCATAATCCTCTCCCAAATAGTTAGTCCTAACAGGCAGAAAGTGTGCTGACTTGGTCAGCCTATCAACAATTACCGATATAGAATCATACTGGTTTCGGGACTTTGGAAGTCCGGTGATGAAGTCTATATTGATCATATCCCACTTCCATAAAGGCAATGCTATCTCTTGAGATGTACCACCTAGCCTTATATGTTCCACCTTGACTTGCTGACAATTCAAACACTTGGCAACATATTTGGCCACATCACGCTTCATATTATTCCACCAATAAAAGGTTTTCAAATCATGATACATCTTAGTAGAGCCAGGTGAATAACATACCTCGATGTGTGAGCCTCATCAAGGATTCTTTCCCGCAACCCATCTACATCAGGCACACACAATCTACCCTAATATCTTATAATACCATCGCCACCAATCTCAAACGACATTACTTTCTGTTGACCCACATCTCTCTTAATCTGCATCAAGATGGGATCTTCTGCCTACTTTTCTTTAACTTCAGTGCAAAGGGATGACTTAGCTATCTTATGAATAATCACCCCTCCATCTTCGAAATCTACGATTTTCACTCCCAGATTTGCAAGTTGGTAAATGTCCTTCACCATCTCCTTCTTCCCCTCTTCAACATGAGAAAGACTGCCCATAGACAACCTGCTGAGAGCATCGGCTACAATATTTGCCTTCCCCAAATGGTAGTGCAGTCTCATGTTGTAGTCTTTCAAAAGCTCCATCCAACGCCTCTGCTTGAGGTTTAATTCTTTCTGCGAAAAAACATACTGCAAACTTTTGTGGTTAGTATAAATATCAACATGCACCCCATAGAGATAATGCCTCCAGATTCTAAGTGCAAACACCACGGTTGCTAAATCCAAGTCATGAGTGAGGTAGTTTCGCTCATGCACCTTTAACCGCCTAGACGCATAAGCCACAACCTTACCATGTTTCATCAAAACACAGCCAAGTCCTACATGAGACGCATTATACTAAACCACAAAACCATCTACACCCTCGGGAAGAGTCAAAATAGGAGCAGTAGTCAGCTTGTCTTTCAACTTCTCAAAACTATTTTCACACGATTTAGACCACACAAACTTCACCTTTTTCTGAGTCAATTTAGTGAGTGGAGCAGCTATGGAAGAAAAAATCTCTACGAACCATCTGTAATAACCCGCCAGGCCCAAGAAGCTTTGGATATCTGTTGGAGTCATGGGTCTGGGCCATTTTCTCACTGCCTCAATCTTTTGGGGATCCACTCTAATACAGTCACTAGATACAATATGCCCCAAGAAAGCAATAGCATTTATCCAAAATTCACACTTGGAGAATTTCGCATACAAGCTATGATCTTTAAGATTCTGAAGGATAATTCGGAGGTAGGTGGCATGGTCCTCCTTATTTTTGGAATAAATCAAGATGTCATCTATGAATACTATAACAAATAGATCCAGAAACTGATGGAAGACCCTATTTATTAGGTCCATGAAATCTATAGGGGCAGTAGTCAACCCGAAGGACATGACTAAGAATTCATAATGGCCATATCTGGTTTTGAAAGCTGTTTTGGGAATATCTGACTCCCTAACCTTCAACTGATGGTATCCCGAACGAAGGTCTATCTTTGAAAAACACCTAGCACCCTGAAACTGGTCAAAAAGATCATCAATCCTAAGAAAAGGATACTTATTTTAATCGTGACCTTATTCAGTTGATGGTAGTCTATGCACATACGAAGGGAATCATCTTTCTTTTGCACGAAAAGTACAGCTGCACCCCAAGAAGACATACTGGGGTGTATGAATCCCTTATCTAGAAGATCTACTAACTGTTCTTTCAACTCTTTTAGTTCTGCAGGAGCCATTTTATATGGCGAAATAGAGATGGGACGGGTATCTGAAAACACATCAATACCAAACTCTATCTCCCTATCAGGTGGTATTCCTGGGAGATCATCTGTAAAGACTTCTGGAAATTCATTTACTACAGGAACAGACTGAAGATAAAGACTCTCGATATAAGAATCCTTAACCCAGATAAGGTGATAAAAACAACCTTTAGAAATGAGAATGAGTCTGAGGGCTCTGAGATAGGATATAAAGTGACCTCTAGGTGCTAAAGAATGTCCTTCCCATTCTATTACTGGCTCATTCGGGAAATAAAAAAGTGACTCTTTGAGTCCTATAATCTAATGTGGCATAGCACGAATAGAGCCAATTCATCCCTAAGATAGCATCAAAAGTAACCATATCAAGATCTATGAGATCTGGCACCGTATCCCATCTACCAAAAGTCACAACACAACCCCTAAACACCCTTTTAGCAATAACAGGATCCCTCACCGAGGTGGAAACAAAAAATGGTTCAGAAATCACATCGGGGTCGAACCCGAATCTAATAGTCACATAAGGGGTCACATAGGATAGGGTAGACCCAGGGTCAAACAATACATAAACATCACGAGAAAATATTTACAACATACCAGTAACTACATCTAGCGAGGCCTCTAACTCTTAGCAGTTGGTCAAAGCATACAACCGGTTGCGGTCGTTCCCGGCGGATGAAGTGGCACCCTTATGAGGTGGTGGTGCAGAAGAATTCACCTATGTCCTGGCTCCCCCAGCACTACTTTTTGCTGCCAGACAATCTCTCTGAATATGGCCTGGTTAACCGCAAGAATAACACACCATGGTTCCAAACTGACATTTTCCAGGATGATTTCTCTCGTATTTCCCACAATGAGGGTATGATTGAAAGGTTTGAGCAGAACTACCCCGAGACTGCATACCCTGCACTCGGGGCCCTTGGCTAGACTAAAAAATTTGGGGTCACTGATCCGTTGGAGGTCTGGGCACTGGAGCACTGGCTGCTGACCGTGCATTACTCTAATTCTTTCTTTTCTGCCATTTGTTACCCCAGTTACCGCTCTGATGCTGACTATGACCCTGGTTTGTAGATCTGGCTCTCTTTGCCTGTTTTTCTTTCTCCCTAGCTTCAGAAATCTTCTTTTTCTGCTCCTCTACCTGCTGCATATGCACTATCAACCTAGCAAAGTCTAACTCTTTATTTAGCATAGCTCCCTGACACTCAAGCACCAGATCATCTGAAAGGCCAGAAGCAAATTTTCTCATTTAGGCCCTTATACTACTTGTCATCTCAGAAGCATAACGGGCCAGCTGATTAAATTTTAAAGTGTACTCCTGTACGCTCATCTTACCCTGCTTGAGGTTCATGAACTCCTCTTCTTTAGATTTCCTTAAATCCAGAGGGAAAAACCTATCAAGGAAAGCTTCTACAAATTTGCCCCAAACTGTGGGCTCAGCACTATCACCCTTTGCATCTTCCCACTCGTTGTACCACTGGTTTGCTACATACTTCAGCTGATAGGCTGCCAAATCTACCCCTCTACTTCATTTACATACATCACTTTGAAGATCTTTTCCATTTCGTCCACAAATTCCTGCGGATCCTCTTCTACTTTAGTGCCAGTAAACTTGGGCGGGTTCATTCTCATGAACTGACCCACTCTAGTAGCTTCAGATGAAACCGGTGCAGACCCAACATCTTCTGATCGTTAAGCCTGATTAGCCACCAGCTGTGTTAGCATATGAATGGATTGTCTGAATTCTACATTCGAAATATCTCTCTAATTAGCCGGGGGACGATTAACATTGGTCCGTGGAGCTCGGGGTGGACTGGTTGGGACTGGAGGGACTCCTGGAGTAGGGAAAGGGTCTGGAGAGGGAGCTCTGTTACGTGTCCTCATCCCATGAGTGAGACGGACTCTAAGCACTCTGATTAGTGTATGACGAGGAGGCATGACTGTTATTTCTGTAAGGCAAAAGATCACTGATTAGGAACAGACTTGACTCTGAAGCAACTAATTCACAAAGAAGGGAAAGATTTCCTAAATGCCTGGTAGCCTCCTGATTATAAGTGTGGTGCGCTACACACCCATAAATAAGACTCTACCCGACGCGATTTTGCAGACACCCTAGGACCATGAACCATGCTCTGATACCAAGTTTGTCACGACCTGAGTTGGGGCCCTAGCCGTGATGAGTATGCCGAACCATGAAAACTTGAAACACCCTTCTCTATCTGGTAATCATGCACAACATTCATAAAACAAAAGATAAATGTGGAATTTGAAATCTAATACAGAAACATGGTCAATCTGAAAGTGTATCTGAATAATAATATCTGACATCAGTCTGCGAAATCTATACTACGAACAAAACTAAGCTTTCTGAAAACTTGGACAAGGCCCTAGTAGACCAAAACATAACTAGAAATAATTATCTAAAATAACCAAGCCTCCTGGATTATAGAAGGCTTACCCCTGCAAAATCTGATCTGAGATCTGAAATATCTACTGTTTATCTAGACCCCTAGACTGTGCCTCAGAACCTGGAGGGAGGAGAAGGGGTCAATACAGATGTACCGGTATGCAGAGAAAATCCAAAATAATCATTTATATTCAACATATATGAGAACAGTTTAAAACAGTTCACAAACAATCGCATAGTAGGAAATCTCATGGGCAATTTAAAAGATTCTGTGAAAACATCTGAAATGTTTGACACTCTTTGTATTACCTCTGCGCTAGGTGGTATACCCTACAATTTTGAAAATTCCATGGGCTATATGGAAACTGCCATTGACTCGGCAGCCAAGCCCCCGACCCAAGTGTGCCGCAAGGGTCAAAGTCTCTGAATCTACTATGCCACACGACCGTTACCAGTGTATTCTTTTAGAACTAATTTTGGTATTATGACATGTAACAGTGATTAAAAAATGTGTATTTTCGACGTACGTTTCCATCGTAGATATGAAATTTTTGACCAAAAATGTCACGACTCGAGCTGAGGCCCTAGACGTGATGGGCAATCTATATTAGTGAAGGCCCGAGAAGGCCGCTTCAGCCACCACTATCCAAGTATCAAATGCTAGTTAATGTCATTACATCCACAACGTACTTATCACTTTTTTAGCTAGCCAATACGTTTAAGTGTCACCTAAATTATCACTTATTAGTTTGAGAAACACACTTAAAAGCCGACTAAACCAAATATTTGCTTGCAAACTCATTTAGGTGTGTCTAGCCTGTTATGATCGGACACAAAATAAACAAACCACAAGCAGAAAAATAAGAATAACCCGTAGATTTACGTGGAAACCCTTGCGGGAAAAACCACGGGCAGAGGCAGAGGAATTTCACCATGAAAGAAGAGGAGTACAATGTGGAGAATGACGTCATTTCTGAATATCAAAAATAGACCCACTAATTGCAGTTATATAGTATGTAGGTACAAATAAGTCCTAGGCCCGATCCCTATGCTACCACCACAGGCCTCGCTGAAAATTACAAACATGGGTCACACCGCGAAACTTTCAAGGCCGAATCAACAAAATTCGGGTCACAACTCTAACATATACATTAAAAATTAGTTGACATATTTTTATTCTTTTTTGCTAACACATTATTTTTTCAATTTTTAAATTGATTTTTGTTAATCTTTAAATGTGTCTCTTAAACTAATGAGTGATAGTTTAGATGTATTTATCACACCCACAATAATTTTAGTATGAAACTAAAAAAAAGGAGGGATAATTTAGCAAATTATTACATTTTGCAAATTAAGCTAGTCTTGATAAATGAATCATACTCACTTTAGGAGTCAAAAAGATTTCCTTTCTTTTTTTAAAATAATTATTTGTCTCCTTAGTGGGAGATTGGTTTTGATCCTCCTTTCTTATCTTATTATTTCTTTATTGACTTATTGGTCCACAAAATATGAGTGGCAGGCAGCTAATATAAACATAAAATTTGTGATTGGTACAACAAATTGGTCAAGGTCTTTTTCTAAAATGTCAATGAGATCTGGGGAGGGTTCAGCAATAAAGTGCAGTGGCGGAACCAAAGTTTTTATTAAGAAGGTTCAGTAATGATTTTAATCATGTGTAAATAGTATAGTTTTCTACCGAAGGGGGTTCGGATGAACCTCTCACCAAAGGATAGCTCAAATGCAATAACTCAAATCATTACCTTGTGAAAGTAGAGAGAATGTTTTCAAAGGACCCTGGCTCAAATGCAATAAATCAAATCATTAGTTATTAAAAAAAAAAAGAAGGAAAAACGATAGCGAAAAAACATGAAAACTAATAAACAAACAACACATAGCATTCAGAAAAAGGACATGACAACAAAAATAGTATGATGACAATTGAAACATAATATAATAATATTTATTTTTATTTTTTTAAAATATAATAAAGGTATATATCTACATAATCATCTTTTAATAACTTTTTATCTTAAAAGTACATAATGCACTTTCTCCACATGCAACAATAATTGAAGTCCTCATCACAATTTATCTGAAGGCAACTCTTTGTTATCTAAAATTAATTAATACCATTTTATTCACTCAGAGAGGTATGTCAGTTTTCTCTTTATTTTAATCTTCATTATTTGCTACTATATCTTTTGTGTTTTACACCTTTTTTTTTTTTTTTATATACTGAAATTTATGTTTTTTTATGTTCTTTTCCTCTTAGTATATTGTTGCAGTGATCAGTTGCTTCTTCCCAAATTTATAGAATTGAAAGGTTAGTTTCCTTTAATTACTCATCTTTGTACTGGTAGTTGAGAGATCATCTGAAAATCAACCTCAACAACTTAGCATATGTACAACACGCTGTACTTTTTTGTTAAGGATATTGTTGATCATCCCGAAGAAAAAAATTTACATCATTCATTTAATAAAGAATGATATAGTTTGACTTAGCATGAAGTTTAAGAAAATAAAGAAACTTTTAAATTATGTACTCTTAAATTAAAGTTATGTCAAATATACTAAAATGCTCTTTAATCTTATAGTCTTAAATATGTCACGTGAAAAGTTTAAATTAAAGTGTAACACCCCGCATTTCGGGCTAGAACGAAAAATCATTGTTTCTATGCGTAGGTGATCCAAAAGCCATAGATCCTATAAAAATTTGGCATGTTAATCAATTATGTAGTGTGAAAACCTATTTGAGCATAAATTGACATTATAGAGGTCCCCAAACTCAAGGACGAGTTGAAAGCTTTCCTATCGTTCGAGTGAGCGTCGAAACTTGGGTCAGATTCAATCAATCATAACTCTTTGTATATGATGAACTGGGTGTCCTACTATATATCAAATGAAATCTATTCGAATTAGCTTTCCAACGATACCAATTTCACCCAAATCTAAGATCGGAGCAAAAAGTTATACCCATTTTACTTCAGCCTATCGACAGTGACGACCTGAGCTGATAAGTTTTCACATATGTGATGACCTATCAGCCATGTCGTCAGCCCAAGGCAGTAACTCACAAAAATCGGCCTCTGAGTGACGACCTGGTGTGATAAGTTATCACATATCAGCCAAGGTCGTCACCTTTAAAATTCAGCATTTCCTAAACGGTTTTGGAGGGGTATTTTGGTATTTTCCCTTCACCCCATAACTCCATAAACACTGAATTCAAACTCCATTTCACCAAAAATACACTCCTTTCTCTCAAATCCTTCAAGAAACAAACCCTAGGGCCTCAACCTAAGATTCAAGATCCCTGAAAATTTCACCATTTAAATTTCAAAATTGATTCAAGAATTAGAATCCCCAAACTAAGATCTTCAAGAATCATCCATCAACAGCGCAAATAGAGTCCCAAAAGCAAGTTTTCATCAAAAGTTCATAATCTAAGGTGCGTGGGGTTTATCTTAAAAACTACATGGGCTTATAAACACAAGAACATGATTTAAAGATTACCAAGCATGAATTTAGAAAAGGGGTTTTGAAATACATGATTTTATTATTCATTATGAATGTTTAATTGTACTGTTGATTTGGTCTTTAGGCCTTTTCCCCCCTTTCAATTGATTTACATGTATATGTTTATGTATGAAGATTTAGATTGAAGATTGTTTGAGAGCACAACTTATGAAATTCCTCTCTTGTGATAACTTTAAGTTTATGATATTAATGTGAAGGATTTGAAATGCATGATTTATGGCTTGAAAATAGTTTACTCAAATACCATAGTATTTTGAGCATGATTTAGAGATTTTGAGAGGGAGTTTCTTAACATAAATGTGTTTTGTTAAAGAGAGAAAGATTTGTATAAGATTAAGAATTTTTGACATGACCACCTTATATCATTGAAATATTGTCAAAGAGAGTTGTATACATGTGTTTACATGAGTATTTAAAGAAAGAGTTCTTTGAACTGATTTATCAATATGGTGGTCCTAAAATTTATATTTTAAAAATAAAGATTATAATAAACTAACAATGGCTCAGAGATGTGACTTGAAAGTCAATGGTATGATGATACCATAAGTATGTATGCCATAACAGAGTATGTTTTCAGAGAATGCATGTTTTAAAGAGTTAAAAGTGGGCATAAAGAGGGTTAGGTGGTTACTCGAAGAAGGCTTGAGTTCAAGTAACCCTTAGCATAAAACCGTATTTGCCGATATGGGTACATTATTATTATACGCTGGCGACGGCCGTGTGGCGCAGTAGATTCAGAGATTCCAACCCTTGAGGCACACTTGGGTTTGGGGCTTGGCTGCCGAGTTAATGGAAGATTCCATATAGCCCATGGAATTTCAGAGTTGTAGGGTATACCACCTAGCGTAGAAGTAAACCAAAGAGTGTCACAGAGTTCATATGATTTTACAAAGTCTTTCAAAATGCCCATGTGATTTCTTACTATACGATATGTTTAGGATCTATTTTAAATTGCTCTCATATATGTTGAATATAAATTATTATTTTGAATTTGCTCTGCATATCAGTACATCTGTATTGATCCCCTACCTCCCAGGTTCAGAGGCTCAATCTAGGGGTCTAGCTAAGCAGTAGAGTATTTTCAGATAGAAGTGATCTGTGCAGTGGAGAGCCTTCTTTATTCCAGAAGGCCTGTTTATTTCAGATTATGTTATTCCACTTTTTTTGGTCTACTGGGGCCTTGTCCCAGTTTTCAGATAGTTGTCACTTGATTATGTAGTAGAGATTTCGCATACTGTTCCAGATGTTGTTTAGTTGATTTTGGATTTCAGTCCTTATTGTTAAACTGAACCAAGAGTATTGACCATGTTTTCGTATTAAATTATATTTCCGCATTTTCTTTTATTATATGAATGTTGTGCATGATTACCAGATAGAGTAGGATGTCCGAGCTTTCATGGTTCGGGATGTCCGTCACGGCTAGGGTCCCGATTTGGGTCATGACAAACTTGGTATCAGAGCATAGTTCATGGTCCCAGGGTGTCTGCAAAATCGCGTCAGGTAGAGTCTTATTTATGTGTGTGTAGCGTGCCACACTTATAAGCAGGAGGCGACTAGGCGTTTAGGAATGTCTCTAATTTATGCTATAGTGTCGCCCATACAAAAGTAAAGTCATCCCAATTCTTTCCTTACTCTGATATTCTCAGACATGTCACATTATTGGGGTGATTTAAGTGCAAAGGTTTAGAGTACAAATGGTATGGTCCTCTCTGATTGAGCCATATAAGATTTTAAAAAATTGTGCAAGGACTTGAGAAGAGTCCGTTAGTGCTTCAGGGTGTATTAACACCTGTTTGAACTTTTATTTTAATGAAATCGTGCTTTACAACCTGCAGTATTAAGTGTATTCAGTCCTTTTCAATAATTTATGTGGCAAATATCATGCTTAAGAGGGAATGATGTGTAGCACAATTGTTGGAACTATATTTCCACCCGAATAGTAGTATGAGTTAAAGTGTCGGTGTCATGACCTATTGGTAGTGAGATTATACCAAGAAGCTGGTGATGTGAAGTCACAAAGTTAGAAGTTAGAGTGAGGGTGACTTTTGTGTAAATAAATATTTTAGTTGAATAACCGATGTTTGAGGATGTTTTACCCCTTTATAGTGATAGACTAATGTGCTGGCTAGTAGCATGTGTGGATTGTATGGTAGTCCGTGGGGGAGTGTTTGACTCAAATTTTTATTTCTACAGAGTAAGAAGTGTGATGACAAACGGTATCTACAAGAGCACAAAACAGTCGACAAACTCACAAAAATAGTCCGCACGTACAAGACATCAAATGGAAACAACAAACACACAAACTTGAAAGATAAGGAGATAGATAACTTGACACAAAGAAAATATAAAATGTAGCAACTAAAGAGTGTATAAAACTCTAAAACAACTACAAATCACATTAACAAGCACCAACTTCTTACGGGAACACAAGAGGAATGAGGTTCACTCAATCACTCTCGTTTCTAGCCATCTCACAACACAAGTAGAATCTTTCACTTGTGAAGCTTAAAATGTTTGGTGGTCTACTCTCTTCTTGAGAGGAAATATGGTGTTCAATGTTACAAAGTGATTTTAAAATGAGCTAACTAGGAGAACAAGACTAAAGAAACACCTTAAATAGTCTTTACAAAAAGGATAGCAAAAGGACCCCTTTGCCCTTAATGAAAGGGGAGTGGAGTATTTGGGGCAACCTTGGGAGTCTATTTCGGGCCCCTAATGTTAGCCCCCACATGTCAGTATGTACACTCTCTTGGGCGAGTTTGCAATAAGCTCAACCGCGTCCATTTTCATAAACACGCCTTGAATTCTTTGCAGTTCCCGTACGTGACTTCAAGTAAATGGTCTAGAGCCCGTGACACCCGTATCATCCTATCTATCATGAGTGGAGTTTGACCTCAAGTCGATCTTGTAAGCATTATCGTTGATTCTTTCAAGAACTTGGAATGGACCGTCACCTATTGGCAGAAACTTACCCTTTATTTGGTTGGGGAACCATTCCTTACATAGGTGTAACCACACCCAATCTCCTGGCTCAAGTACAAGACGCCTTCTCTCTTTGTTGACTCATTTGGCCACCTCTTGCTTATTCTTCTCAAGCCGCATCCTCACCTTCTCATGCAATATTTTCATGGATTCATCCCTTTTATTTCCATCTAAGCTAATAACAACATCACTTGGAAAACGAGTTAGATCCAAAGGGGTTAGGGGATTGAAGCCGTAGACACATTCAAAGGGCGTAATGCTCGTACTCAAATGGATCACCCGATTGTAAGCAAATTCTATGAGAGGTAGGTGATCTTCCCAAGATGTCAACTTACCTTTAACCATGGAACGTAGCATGGAACCCAAGGTTCGATTCACTACTTCCGTTTGACCATCGGTTTGTGGGTGGTATGACGTAGAAAACAATAATTTAGTTCTGAGCCTACCCCATATTGACTTCCAAAAGTGACTAAGGAGCTTAGAATCCCTATCACTTACAATGGTCCTTGGGATGCCGTGTAACTTAACAACATTTTCAATAAAATAATAAGCTACACTAGCTGCATCTTTATTATTTTTGCATGGAATAAAGTGTGCCTTTTTGGAGAAACGACAACAAAGATGCTATCCCGACCCCTTTGAGTCCGTGGCAGCCCCAACATGAAATCCATAGAAATATCAAACCATGGGCGTGATGGAGTGGGAAGCGGGGTGTATAACCCGTGAGGATGGATCCTCGACTTAGCACTCCTACAATCCATGCATTGGCCACAAATTTTTACAACATCTTTGCGCATCCTTGGCCAATAGAATTGCTCCTCCAATATCCCAAGGGTCTTATCAATTCCAAAGTGACTCATGAGACCGCCGTCGTGTGCCTCCCTCACAAACAACTCTCTCCAAGAGCTAGAAGGTATA
The DNA here is from genome assembly GCF_002878395.1 of Capsicum annuum. NCBI lineage: Eukaryota > Viridiplantae > Streptophyta > Magnoliopsida > Solanales > Solanaceae > Capsicum > Capsicum annuum. Next base: position 214,098,955 of record NC_061119.1, read on the forward strand.
CACAATCGTCTCCCCCAAAACAAGAACCCATCAAACATGGAATCAGGACTAGAATCCGAGGGCCTCCTTTTCCTACCCACGGCTTCACCTTCCCTAAAGATAGGAGTGAAGTAAGGGTCCTCGGGATACAAAGACTTGAGGCTCTCAAACCCCAATAACCCCCAATAACTTGGAAGACAAAGTGGACACAAGAACATGCTTCCTAGACAATACGTCGGCTACCACATTATCCTTCCCCTTTTTGTATTGAATCACATAGGGAAAGGTTTCAAGAAATTCAATCCATTTGGCATGCCGTTTGTTAAGTTTATCTTGTTCCCGAAGGTTCTTCAAGTATTCATGATCCGTTCGGATTACGAACTCCTTGGGCCAAAGATAGTGTTGCCAATTGCCTAACACTCTAACCAAGGCATACAACTCCAAATCATGCGTAGAGTAGTTTAGAGTTGCTCCTTTGAGCTTTTCACTAAAATAAGCAATGGGCTTTAAATCGTGCATCAAAACAACCCCAATGCCTACCTTACCAGCATCGCATTCAACTTTGAACATCTTATCAAAGTTAGGCAATTGCAACAACGGTGCCGAAATGAGCATATCTTTCAAGGTCTTAAAGGCCTTAGATTGCTCTTCACCCCACTGGAAAGGTTGGTCCTTTTGGATGATTTCAGTCAAGGGTGCGGCAATGGTACTAAATCCTCTGACGAACCTTCTATAAAAACTTGCCAACCTGTGGAAGCTATGAACTTCACCCACGGTTTTTGGGGTTGGCCAATCTTTAATGGCGGTTATGTTGGATTCGTCTACCTCCACTCCCCTCGAGATCATAACAAATTCCAAAAATACAACTTTATCCACACCAAAGGAGCATTTTTCAATATTAGCATACAACTTTTCTTTCCTAAGAACATCAAACACACTCCTTAGATGCAAGACATATTCATTAAGAGACTTACTGTAAACTAAAACATCATCAAAATACACGACCAAAAACTTTCCAATAAACAGCTTCATTACATGATTCATTAGCCACATAAAGGTACTAGGAACATTGGTAAGACCAAATGTCATGACCATCCACTCATATAGACCAAATTTAGTCTTGAATGCGGTCTTCGATTCATCACCCAGTTGCATATGGATTTGGTGATATCCGCTCCTAAGATCAATCTTAGAAAACACACAAGAGCCATTTAGTTCATCAAGCATATCATCTAGCCTTGGAATAGGGTGACAATACTTTACCGTAATTTTATTTATGGCTCGGCAGTCCACGCACATTCACCACGTCCCATCCTTCTTCGGCACAAGCAACAATGGGACCACACACGGGCTCATGTTTTCCTTGATGTATCCTTTGTTGAGGAGGTCCTCAACTTGCCGTTGGAGTTCCTTCGTATCCGTGGGGTTGCACCTACAAGCTGGCTAGTTTGGTAATTGCGACCCCGAAAAAAGGTCAATTTGGTGTTCAATTCCTCAAAGTGGAGGAAGTCCTTGTGGCAAATCCCTTGTAAATACATCATCAAATTCCTGCAAAACTGTAATACCCCAGGAAATCTTTTGTTGAAATTTTGGGAGTAAACGTGTTGGGTTCTATCTTCTAGAATGAATTATAAATTTTTCATGCTAAATGTCTTATATTATGATCCACCATTGTGTAGATTATCGAATAATATTTCCAACGATATGTGGATTATCCAAAATGGACACCCGAGCGACGAGCTATGAAAATTTCGATCGAACCGTGAATAGTAGTGAACAATAAAACGTGCAGGAAAAAGTACTGAGGCCTGACATATTTTTTCTCTAAATTTAAATGATCATAACTCCTTGTACATAATGATCTGGGTGATCTACTATATATCAAAGGAAATATCTGCGAGTCCTCTCTCCAATGAAATTGGTTTCATCCAATTTGTCTATCGGAGAAAAAAGTTATGGACGATCTACTTCAGCCTATCAAAAGTGAATTTTTGGGTCAAATTCAAATGATCATAGCTCCTCGTACACAATGATCTGGGTGATATACTATATATCAAACGAAATATATGAGATTCCTCTTTCTAATGAAATTGGTTTCATCCAATTTGAATAGCGGAGTAAAACGCTATGGTTGATCTACTTCAGACTATCAAAACAGTCCACCAAAGGACAGATTCGAGAATTTTTTTGATTTTTAGGGGTGTTTTGGTCATTACCCCTCACCCAAAATCCGTCCAACCCCTATATTAAAACCTATTAGAAGCATTATATGTTATATTTCACCAAACTCCCTCAAAAGAAAACCCTAAGCTCCTACATCCAACTTCAAGAACCTCCAAAGTTCACCATTAATTCTACAAATTTATTCAAGATTCCAAGTTCCTAGTTCAAGAACTCCAAGAACCATCATTCAAAGGCACGATTAACATCTCAAAAATGAGTATCGATCAAAAGTTCATCATTCAAGGTATGTGGGGTTTTTCAACAAGAACTCTCTTTCGTTCTTGTGCCCAAAAGTAATTTTCTTTACAAAGGCATGATTTTTATTTGATTTTTATGAACTTGAAATATGAACCCATATCTTATGATGATTATTATGGAATTTTGATGTTTATGATTTTGAAAGATGAATTTACATGTGTGGTGATATAAAGCATGAATCTTGAATGATATTTATCATGATTTTGATATTTGGATCGTGAATCCCCATTGGAAATTGTGTTTTTTTGAGAAAGTGTGTGTTATAAGCACGTTGATGTTGAATATTTGAGATATTTTGAATGATTTGACCTTTTGGTCTTAATGGAGTTGTTTTGAACACGAGTGTGAAAGAAATCCACAACGTGGTTGATTTTGATAGATGGGAAGCATGATGGCTCCCGATGTATATTTATATATTACTAAAATTGTTTTGTCATGGATTGTCTTTGAAATGATCTGATCTAAGTCCGGGAGAAATCTTTAGAACCGAGTGGGAGGTATAAAGCGACCTTACTTCCCTAGAATTACGTGCCCCCTAGGAGTGAGCCTCATTTATATAGTGATCACTAGTTTGTGTGGATTTGATATCGATAGTCCTACTCTGATGGCAAGGATAGGACGGCTCTCCCCAACGTGGGTTGTACATTGGACTCCATGTAGCTCACATGGTTTATGTCGGTTATAGGATCTCCTAGTGTGTGTGTTTCCTTGTGCCTATGGTGACTGGTGAAGTGATTTAAAAGTGGAATTGTGAAAGTTATGCTTTCAAAAGATTTAAATGATATTTACATTATGAGAATTGATATTCTTGATGAACTGAAAGTGATTGACAAATTATATGATGACTCACATGTGTTATTGTACTTATTTCATCCTCTCATGATTATGATGATTTTCTTTGGGCTATGTGAGTATTTCATACATCCTGCATATTTGTTATAAATATTTAAGATGATGATGTTTATACAACTACATACACCCCCATATACTCGGTTTCTTTCCATGGTACTGACCCATATCTTCGGATGTGGGCTGTATTTTCTCATAATGTAGGTTCAGGTGCTCATTTCCAGGTTTGATAGTGATTCTTTGGGCATGCTTTTCTACATCCTCTATTTTGGTGAGTCCTCATGTTTTGAGGACGTGATGTCTGATGTTGGTTTCACGAAATTGTTTACATTTGATAACTGAGTATGAGTCAATTGGGGCATGTCTCAATGGATTGCTGGTTTTATTGATTTTCTTAGAGGCTTGTCAGACTAGTATAGATGTTGGGAGTTGACTAATAAGTCGTATTTTGTTGTCTTTCTGAAATTCTTTTATTCTTGGATGATGATTACTCTGTTGATATTTGAGGGTTATTTATGAAAACCCCATTGATTTGTGTTGAACTGAATGAAAATGGCTTAAAGGGTTACCTTGGGGCTACTCGTAGCCTCCGTGTGACGCTCTGGGACTCATTTTTTGGGGCGTTACAAAAACATTAGAAATAAAATACGGGATAGGAGAAGTGGATGGGTTAGCATTCAAAACATGAGCCAAATGTAGCATTGGAGTAGTATCATCATACTCTTTGAAAACGTCACCCTTGCAAGCCAACATTACCATCGAATCCTTACCCCTCAATGCCAAAACTCCCTTTTCACCCTCACTCCTCCCACTTCAGGTTCCTCCCCCTACCCATGGTTTTTTTTTCTTTTTTTTCCTTTCCTTGCAAATTCTTCATTTTTTGATGCGCCTCACACACTTGTGATGGTGATAGTGCTCGGAGGTTGTACTTACGATCCTTGAACTCAAAGGAATAATAGTTGGTTCAGCCATCATGATTGGTCGACCTATCATATTACCATGGCCGACCCAACAAAATATTTCAAGCTTGCATAGGAATGATGTCGCAAAGCACCTCATCTTTATAATTTCCAACTTTGAACCGAATCACCACTTGCTGAGTCACCTTCAACTCTCCACAATCATTCAACCATTGGAGCCTATACAAACTTGCATGTGGAGTAGTTGGCAATTTCAAGTGATCCACCATCAAGGCACTAGCTACATTAGCACAACTCCTGCTATCAATAATCAAGGAGCACACATTCCCCTTAATGAGGCACTTGGTGTGAAAGAGGTTTTCCCGTTGGGTAGGATCATCCAACGCTTTGCTAATCATAACTCTCCATACCACATAGTTAGGTACTTCAAGTTCCCCTTCTTGAGGCCAAACCTCCTCTTCATCATCATCATTATGCCTCTCGGCCTCCCCAACCTCTCCATCTTGTGAGACTTCTTCATTTTCAACCATTTCAAGCCCCAATTCTTCCCCCAAGAAATACAATTTTCCTTCCCGTAATATCACATTTCTCCTATTAGGATACTCACTAGGCATGTGTCCCCATCCATGACATTTAAAGCATTGGAATCCCTTGACATTGGAAGAAATATTCGATTTTCCCTTAAACCGGGGAGGAGGTAGCTGAGCACCCTTGCTCATGGGTGGAGGGGTCTTGACTGGTTGTTGGTTGAATTTGTTCCACCCCGAAGAAGATGGAACCACTTCTTTCCCATTGGTCCAACCCGAGGACCCTTGGTGGGATTTGGTTTTGTATGCCGACCTTTCCTTGTTCTCTCATGCAATCTCTAAAGCCTCTTGAAAGATCCCTTCAATAGTTTCAAACTTATGAAGTGTCATATGCATAGAGATTTCCTTATCTAGGACGACCTTGAACCGGATGATGTCGTTGCTCACTTGCTCTCCTCTATTATCAAGTTTCAAGATGAGTTGTTGAAACTCATCATAGTAAGCTACCACACTTTTGTTTCCTTGCTTCAAGTTGTACAACTTTGCAAGGAGTTCATGTTGATAGCTCTCAGGAAGTTACCTTTTCCTCATAAGATACCTTAATCGAAACCAAGGAGGGGGTTGCCCCTCAATCAATATATTGACAAAACGTTTGACATACTCTGACCACGTGGTAGCATATCCCTCAAAATGAGCAATGGCGTAGCAGCTCTTCTTCTCCTCTGTGAGATTATTCACTTGAATGACTCTCTCGCATGCGGATTCCCATGTGAGAAACTCTTTGGGATCACTTTCTCCCTTAAAGATCGGAAGCCCCATTTTTATGGTGTTGAAGCCAACATCCCTTTCCCGAACACCTTGGCCGCCCCTACCTTCAATCCCCCGGTTCTTCCTAGGTTCTACCCTTCTACCTCTCATCCCATCTTCCATCACAAATCCCTCTTCTCGCATTGGTGGGTTTTGGGTATATGGAATTTGGTATGACGGATTGGCATTTAATGGTGGACGTCTTTGGATTGGATGATTTTGGTTTGGAGGAGTCGGATTTAAGGGTGGCATTTGGGTTCCAAATCCATCATGTGTGACTTGGGGATGTGGAGAATGGCTAGGTCCTTCAAGGCTTCGGCCTTGTGAATAATAGTTGGCTTGAGGTATGGCATTTGGTGGGGACATTCTTTGGTGTGTGTCTTCGGGGGTAATGGTTGGGGATGTGTTTTGGGGAGTTGAGGGTCGAGAACTCCGTTGACCTTCTACCCTTTCCATTCGGCCACTAATAGAGGCCACTTCCACTCCTAACTTCTCAACCGTAGCATTCACTCTAGCCACGTCCCGAGACAAGGACTCAAGACTATCTACAAGGGTATTCATAACATTATGATCCATGGTTTGTGCATTGGATATTTCAGGTTCCATGTGTGGTGGTTCCGTTTTCAAATGTACCTACAAAACGAGCAAACGTTAGCTGAAAATACTCTCACACACTCCTTTGACTCGGCTCACCCACTTGGCCCTTCAAATTTTGTAAGCCGACTATCAATCCTTGAGTGAGTAGGAATAAGTCTACTCTTGAGTTATAATGGATTTCAGTTTTGAATACTCAAGGAAGTTTCATACGCACTTGAATCAAGAACAACTACGAATTGTAAACGAGCAAAGCACCACAAAGAATGTTGACACGAAAGGCGTACTTGAAAACTAGTTCACAACTTAGTAGGTTGTTACTTAGTTGTCAACTAGTATAGGATAAAAATAGAAAGAAACTAGTAGAGGCAAGGAAAGAAACTTAGAAGGTCCTATGACTTGAGTTTGTTGTTGATGTGGCCCACAAGTTTTATTTTGGCCGTTTGGTATTGTTGTTTTTGCTTAAGTCTGATGTTTTCCCACTTGAATGACTCAATCTTGATTGTTTGATGAGGCTTTTTTTGGTTTTTGGGAGTGAATAAAAAAAACAAGACTTGGAACTCTATTTCCAAAGGTAAAGGTGCCAATAAGCTTTTCACCAACTTGCACCAAAATGGCAAAACACCTTTTTGGCTTTGGTTTGTCCCTTCCCCCTTTTGGATATTTTTTAAAAAGGTTTGACACCCTTTTGGTAAGTAAGATTTTTGGGAGGCCCTTTGTCTATTTGCCTCTTTCGTGTTGTCTTGAAACTAATCCAAGACAAATACAATACCTAACCTCTCTCTTCCTCTTTTCAAACAAACACCCCTTTTGTTAAACATTCACCTCAAGAACATTATGAAGAACAATAAGAACACTTATGAACAACAACAACATTCACACTGTCTAACCCTTCAACAATACTAAACAAAGCTTCAAATCTTGGACCTTGGACTCAAGTGTGCTAGGGGGACAGCAATCTAACACACGAACCTACTAAGACAAGTATAAATAACACCTAAATCTAGACACTTCTCGGCCAACACAAGTCACCAGATAACACTTTTTTTGTTGCCTTTTTTTTTTTTTGACTTTTTCAACTAGAAGAGCCCAAGATTGGCGGTGTAAGAACATGACCAGCCTTATATATGATACCAAATGATACCAAACGGTATCTACAAGAGCACAAAACAGTCCACAAACTCAAAAAAACAGTCCACACATACAAGACATCAAACAGAAACAACAAACACACAAACTTGAAAGATAAGGAGATAGATAACTTGACACAAAGAGAATATAAAATGTATCAACTAAAGAGTGTATCAAACTCTAAAACCACTAAAAATCACATTAACAAGCACCAAGTTCTTGTAGGAACACAAGTGGAACTCGGTTCACTCAAGAACTCTCGTTTCTAGCCATCTCACAACACAAGTAGAAACTTTCACTTGTGAAGCTTAAAATGTTTGGTGGTCTACTCTCTTCTTGAGAGGAAATATGGTGTTCAATGATACAAAGTGATTTTAAAATGAGCTAACTAGGAGAACAAGACTAAAGAAACACCTTAAATAGTCTTTACAAAAAGGATAGAAAAAGGAGCCCTTTGCCCTTAATGAAAGGGGAGTGGAGTGTTTGGGGAAGCCTTGGGAGTGTATTTTGGGCCCCTAATGTTAGCCCCCACATGTCAATACGTACACTCCCTTGGGCGAGTTTGCAACAAGCTCAACCGCGTCCATTTTCATAAACATGCCTTGAAGCCTTTGTAGTTCCCGAGCTTGACTTCTAGTAAATGGTCTAGAGCCCGTGACACCCGTATCAATGTGTATCCTTAGATCATTGAATATTGTGTGTCAATTTTCTATCTCTTGTAATATGTAATCTTGTTATCATTTTCTTATTTTTGACCATGTTTCCGTATTAAATTATATTTTTGCATTTTCTTTTATTATATGAATGTTGTGCATGATTACCAGATAGAGTAGGACGTCCGGGCCTTCATAGTTCGGGATGTCCGTCACGGCCTGGACCCCGGTTCGGGTCGTGACATGAAGTATTGCCAAAAAAGTAATGAAGTTATTTGTTTTTTAAACGGCTTAAAAAATAAAGTAAGTCATTTTTTTTAAACAAAGGAAATATCTTTTTCCCCAAGTATACAATGGAAAACCAAGCTCCATTTCAATTTGTCTGTAATTTTGACATGACACAAAATTGAAGAAAGTAAAAAAGACTTTTGAATTATGACCCTTTAATTTTATGATCCGACTTTCTAGCAAAGTTAGAAAATCCTACAAGTGGGTTATCGGGGGTGGGTTGTACGCAGACCTTACCATCAGCCCATTTGCAGTGTCATAAAGACTCCTAGACACCAAAACTAAGTGGTCGATCTGCTAGTACAACATATCCAGTAAAAGTCATATTGACGAGGCTTACTCAGGCCAACTAGTCACAGAAAAATATACAGTAAAACTATTTGAGATAACCATCCACTACCTCCTCGAACTATGTCCAAAGTTTCTACGACACACTCCAACTTCATATGGGACCTATTACCCTCCTGAACTCAATTACATAAAAATGGGGCTCACATCAAAGGTGCCACATCATCTAAAAAGGGTGACCAAAACACACTAAAATTGAGTTCAGGGGTAATAGGGCCCATGAAGTTGGAGTGTGTTGTAGCAAGTTTAGTCATAGTTCAGGGGGTACTAGATAATTTACTCGAGCTATTTTAGAAATTGAGAATAGCGAAGACCAATAAATGATCTGATCTTATTTAGTTTATGCTTGCCTTTATAGCCAATCTGTGTGTCACGTTATCTATAAAACCATTGCCCTCTTGCAACCTACAGCTTTCAGGTCATAATCGCAAAGGCATACGTGAATATCGTAGATATGGCTCATGCAAGTGTGGCTTCTCTTGTGAGAACAATAGAATCTCTCTCGACATCCAATTCACCAATGCAATCTCTAATCTGTGATCACAGAGAAGACTTTTCTGCTCTTCATGAAAAGATTAGTTCCATGGAAGTATTTCTCAAGAACTTTGAGAAAAACAATATTTCTGGGGAATTGACAGATTTGGAAGTACAGATAAAAGAAGTTGGAAATATTGTTGAACAAACAATTCAACTAAGAGTAACTGAAGTTGTATTGGAAAATGATGAAAATCTGAGAGAAAAGGCACAAGAGGGGCTTTCTGATAGCCTGCAACAAGTAGCAGAGGACATTGATCGTATCTAGAAAGAGTCAACAAAGATTCAAGATAAGGGAAAGCATGCATCAAAGGAATCAACGGTTCAAGAGTTTCCAAGCTCATCAAAAGATATTCTGAATGCTGAGAACAATATGGTTGGACGTGATGATCAAAGGAAATGGTTGGTAGAAGATCTTACTAGAAGCTACTCTGGTGAAACCAAAGTCATTCTGATTATGGGGATGGGAGGCATAGGTAAAACAACCTTAGAGAATGAAGTGTACAATGATGTGTGCATTCATTCTCATTTTGATGTTTGTGCCTGGGATACTGTTTCGCAACAACACAATGTAAAGGAAATCTTGTTGAGCCTTCTGCATTCTACTAATGGTGAGACATTTGGCATGAACAATGAGGCAGAACTAGCAAACATACTACAAAAGAATCTGAAGGGTAAGAGAAATTTAACAGTATTGGATGACATGTGGAATAGTAAAGCATGGGATGATGTGAGACTATGCTTTCCAAGTGAAAACAAGGAGAGTGGAATACTTTTGACTACCCGTAACAATGAATTGGCTCGCTATGTTGGTACAGAGAATCTTTTTGTAACACCTTGCATTTTGGGCTAGAATAAAAACCATGATTTCGATTCGTTGATAATCCCGAAGCCATAAATCCTATGCCAATATGTCATGTTAATTAATTGTGTAGTATGTGAATCCATTCAAGCTTGAATTTAGACCATAGAGGTCCTTCCACTCAAGGATGATTTGAAACTATTTCGATCGATTAAGTTTTAGTGGATGTTCTAATTTGTGTCAGCTTCCATCGACCATAACTCTTTGTATATATCGAATTAGGGATCCTACTATGTGTCAAATGATAGGTCTTCGAGTTAGCTTTCCAAAGATACCAATTTTGCTAAAATCTGACACCCGAGCAAGAAGTTATGGCCTTTCAAAGTGATATGCGTCACCTAACCAATCGCCCATGGTCACTGGAAAGCATAGGCGATATCCTAGGCGGCGCCTATGTAAACATAGGTGATAGCCTAGGCGGCGCCTATGTAAAGAATTCAAGTGACTTAAACACTATGTTTTTGGGGCAAAATGGTCCTTTTCCACCCTTATATGTACCACCAACACGGGATTTAATCCCTCAAACACCAAAATATTATCATATTCATCAAATTATCTCAAGAACACTCCTTAGGGTTTCAAAAATAAAAACCCAAGCAACTCAAGATTCAACCGTGGCTTTTTAGAAACTAATTACATATTTGGAATCCTCTCAACGTAGGCTTCAAGAAGCACCTAATATTCATAGTAATCGAGGTATGTGGGGTTATCCAAAAATCTCATGGGTGTAGTTTTATGAACATGTATGCTTTTAAATGGGGGCTTTCAATCAAATGCTAATATCTTGCTTTCAATATGATTTCTAAGTCACTTTCTTTATCTCATGGGAATTGTTTGCCTATATACTTCAATGGTTGAAACCATGCATATGTGATTTGAGATTTTCCATGGAAGTTGATAAATATGAATGATAAATTATTTTCAAATTCCCATGATAATGTTTCAATACTCCATATTATATTGTGATCAACAAAAGAGAGCATGAATTTGAAATAAATATTGTTCACCATTTGTAAATGATGAAGCACCTTGGCTTTTACATGATTATGCATATGTGGATGTGACATTGATGACTTGCAAGTCGGGTATGATGATACCCTTCAAAAATATGATATGTGATTGAAAAATTTAAATGAAATTTGAATGCATTGATTTTACATGAGAAAGGTGGATGCCTGAAGAAGGCGTTTGAGACACAAGGGCTCATCGCTGGAATAATGTGTTTGCCAACACGGAATATTGGTACCAGACTAAGCGATCTGTGTACTTGACTTCATGTCATTACCAAATTGGGACTATAGGTAGGAGCGCGAGCCAAGTGATCTTGGGCACTATCATTGGGTTGAGACACCATGCTGTGTGGTCTTGAGTGTCTCTCCCTTACTTATACTCTAATCTTGGTGGAAACCGAGGTTTGACAGTTGGTGTAAATTATGTAGGGTATTCCACCTAGCTCAGTTGCATTTCATTACTGTTGAGAAAAACTATTGCATTATACCTATGTGCTTTCAAATGGTTTGATACGAAATTGCTTTGTGATGGCTCTCAACTATACTTTGTAAAAATATTATGTTTTGTTTTGATATCGCTGCGTGCCAGTACTTTTGTGCTGACCCCCTCCCCTCTCCAACCTCTCAGGTTCAGAGGCCCAGTCTAGGGGTCAAGATTCATACTTTCTATCACCACACATTCAAATTCATCTGTACAGGGAAATTATCAATCTCTATGTGTCTCAACTCCAAGACTTTGAGTAATTTGAAATGAATAAGCTCTGAGTTGAGAATAAAAGATGAAAAATAACCACCAAAAGAGAAAATAGAATGGGTTCGTTTCAAAAGATTGTTGTTGTCATGATATCTCAACTGACGATGTACAGGGGTAAGAAGAGCCCTATAAGGACCACAGGGTGAAGAATCAATTTCATCACCAATCAAGCGCTTAAAGGGCTGCATTTGCATGAGAGATTGGCATTCTGAAGGAACATGATTTGCATCTGAGTTACCAAACACAATGTCGTTCATGATAAAAATGTTCTCCCTTTGAATTTCTCTCACGCACAGGTCATATATTAGATCATGAACCTTACATGATCTAATTTTTCTTTCATCTAGACTTTTCTTGCAGACGAGGACTAGACATCTATCGACAAGCTCT
>NC_061119.1:214111181-214128666 GCF_002878395.1 Capsicum annuum
CTAGTCAAGTGATTGTAACTCAACCCAAGCACACGTGAACATCGTTCATCAGGATCATTTGTGACAAGTGACTTGACATCTTTCGCAACACTTCTCCAATCTTCTATTGCCCTTTTGGATTTGAGAAGTCCAGCAACCACGACAATAGTTAGTGGTAACCCGTGACATTCATCTGCGATTTGCTTCCCTACAGTCTCAAACTCATATGGTAATGCGTCACTTGAGAATGCGGCACTTTTAAAAAGGTTCCCAACTCTCATCTTGATCCATGAAGTCCATCTGCATAGAAAGATTCTCTGTACCAGCATAACAGGCGACTTTGTTGTTACGGGTAGTCAGCAGTATTCGACTCCCTGCATTGTATTCAGTTGGAAAGCATCGTCTCACGCCATCCCACAATCTACAACTCCAGATATCATCCAAGATAATTAAGTACCTCTTTCTCTTTAAACTTTTCTGCAGCATGTCTGCTAGCTCTGATTCACCTTTCGTCTTATCCGTGTCATCCATTTTGATCGTCGATTGCAGAAGGCTCAGCAAAATTTCCTTTTTGTTGTGATGTTGAGATACAGTAGCCCACGCACGAACATCAAAACGGCGTAGGATTGATTCATGATTGTAAACTTCTTTTGCTAAGGTTGTTTTACCTATGCCCCCCATCCCGACAATCGGGATGACTTTGGGTTCACTAGAGTAGCTTGTAGTTAGATCTTCTAACAAGTGTTCCTTTTGATCATCACGTCCAGCCATATTGTTTTTAGCATTCAGAATATTGTTTGTTGAATTTGAAAAACCTTGAACCAATGATCCCTCTGATACTTGTTCGCCTTTATCTTGAATCTTTGTCGACTCTTTCCATATACGATCCATGTCCTCTGCTACTACTTGCAGGGTATCAGAAAGCCTCTCATTTGTCTTTTCATCATTTGCCAATACAACTTCAGTTACTCTTAGTTGAATTGTTTGTTCAACAATATTTGCAACTTCTTTTATCTCTACTTCCAAATCTGTCATTTCCCCAGAAAGATTGTTTTTCTCAAAGTTCTTGACAACTACTTCGAGGGAACTAATCTTTTCATGAAGAGCAGAAAAGTCTTCTCTGTGATCACAGGTTAGAGATTGCATTGGTGAATTGGATATCAAGAGCGATTCTATTGTTCTCATAAGGGAAGTCACACTTGCATGAGCCATATCTACTGTATTCACGTTTGCCTTTGCGATTATGACCTGAAAGCTGTAAGATGCAAGAGGTCAATGATATTATAGATAACATGATACCCATTCTTTAGTATGGGAACATCTTTGTAGATGAATTCAAGTCATAGAAATCTCCTAGCTCAAAGTTTAGTTGAGAATTTTCCTACCGATTGAGTTTTAGTCGACGTTCTTACTTGGGTCAACTTCCAATGATCATTAATCCTAAGATAGGAACTTCGCCTAGAATACGGGCATTTAAGTTAATTCTACCCAAATTACGGTTTCAAGATCACTAGAATATCCCAACTAAGGTTTAACATACTAACAAAATTTCAACACTTAAACCACATCCGAAACCTAGCATCACATCATATCCATGCTACAAATTAGTTCAATCTATGGAGAAGACAACAGGATTGAAAAAGGATACTTAGCACTTCAACTTATGGGTCAAACCTTCATCTAATCCCCAAACTTCAATATTCAATTCTAAGTCATTCTTCCCATAATCAAACATAAAATTCACATTCACACGCAATATACATCAACATCATCTTACAATAAAGAGTAGGCAGAAGCCTTCCTCAAAGCCTAACTGCAAATCCTTACATCATTCACCAAAAGCTCATCTTCATTTACCAATCCCATAATGTCATCACAATATCAAAATAATAATCTTCTCATCAACATGAGAATAATGATACCCATATTGCACCATTGTGCTTCGGGTCCAAAAAGGTCACCAAAAACCCCAAGTGGGTCACATACGGAAAATACATATTCAAGGAATATCAAGCTCATGGAATTAAAACCCTCAAAAATGGGTGTAAACCAAGAAAACTTTGGGCTAAAATCAAGCTCTAAGTGAATTTGTGGTTTTGAGTCAAAACCCAAGAAATTCATCAATAAAGTGATGAAATCTTACCTTAGTTCGGACGACAATTACGATAAAAGATGTTTAGAAAGCTCCCAAGCCACCGAAAGACTCAATTTTGAGTCTTCATACCCATTTAGGGTTTTTACGTCTCAAGAATGAAGAGGAAATGCCCTAATTTGCGACATTAGGGTGTATTTATAGACCCTTCAGGCAAAGAGATTTCGTGATCATTGTCACTAGGACTGTAATCGCCATGTCGCAATCGTCAAACCTATAAAATTAAAGGTTTCTGAGTCTTCTTTCCGACCAAAAAGTACTTATGGACATTTTAGTGAGGCAGTATCCCAACTACATGTTGGGCAGCGCAAGGAGGAGCTCAAGCAAGGAGATCACTAGTTTGCCTCCGCTTTGGGCTGCGTGGCGCAGAGCATACCTCTTGACGTAAAAGTACATTTTTCTCTTATTAAATCAGGGGCAAACTTGTCCTTACCCCATGTAACTTTTCCAGCCCGTTTTATAACTCTAAAGTCATCCTAAACTAGCAAAAATTTTCAAAATCCCTCATTTTCTTCCTCCCAAAAATTCTTAGAAACAAGAACACATAGGGTTCAAGATTCAAGGCTCAAATTCCATACTTGAAACTATTTATACTAGTTATTATTTCAAGTTATTCGTATTTTCTAAATGATGGATTGAGAGTAGGGTTGAAGATTGATTTTTCTAAACTTATGTGGTCGGTCAACTAATAGTTATTTGATTGGCAATATAAGTAATTAAGGGAAACTAACCTTTTAATGGTAGAAATTTGAGAAGAAGCAACTGATCACTGCAAGTAATCAATATGAAAAACATAAATATGAAAAAAAAAAAAAAGATATAGTAGAGCAAGTAATCAAGATTAAAATAAATCAATAGAAATATGCCATACCTGATCTCTGTGTGACTAAAATGGTATTAAATTTTATAGATAACTAAGTGTTGGCTTCTGATAAATTGGGATGATAACTTCAATTATATTTTTGAGATGAGAAAGTTATTAAAAGATGATTATAGACAATATCTCCATATACTTAGACTTTTCTCATATCTCATATATGAAATTATTTAGATATATACCTCATTGATATAATAAAGAATGAACTTGGCCAATTTGCTGTACCAATCAAAATTTTTTTATATATTATCTGCCTGCAACTGGTACTTTGTGGACTAATCAATAAACAAACAATAAATCTCCAGCTTAGGAGCCACGTAGTGGAGCATTTTTCCTTAAAAAAGCAATCTAGTTGACCCATGCAGTGAGTAATTCTATGACTATTTTGTACGTAATTTCTTATTGTGTGGGACATATAACAACTTAACAAATACTTGTTCCGTTTCAAAAACATTGACCTGCTTTCATTTTTAGTTTGTTTGAAGGAAAATGATCACTATCTCTTTTGGCAACACTACTCCAACTTTCCATATTTTATGTTTAAGATCACAAGAGTAATTATATTTTAGTACATTTGACATAACTTTAGCTTAAGATCACAAAATTTAAGAATCTTTTTTATTTAGTTAAACTCCATGCCAAGTCAAAATAAGTCTTATTTTTAGCGGAAGAGAACTATATAAGTAATTAATAATAAAATAGTAATGCAAAATTTGCAGAAAGTTCGAGAAAGGCCCTTATACTTTGCAAAATGGTCAAACTTTGCTCCGCTAGAAATTTGGCTATGTTATCGTCGTTACAACGTTTGCTTGAAAATTGCCCATAATCAATACCGGTAGGGTCATAGCTGAACTAAATTTTATATTTATATGAGTACATAAACTTGACACGTGGCTACACCGCCACAGAGACAACTCAAAATATTTGTGTACAATAGTCCCTTGTAGTTCAATTCTTTTTCAAACACTATATATAGCGAAAGTTTTAGTGCACAGAACTACCCTATGCTTATAGAAGTTTTCTAACACTGAATCTTGATAATAAATATTCACGTAATAATTTTTTTTCATAAATGGCTTAAGTTTTTAAAACTCCAGTGGGAGCCTCGAAAACAGAACTAATGAGTTAGGCATAAACAAGCCATTTAACTTAGTCTCAACTGGCATCTACACCCTCCAACTTTGCGTGTACAAATAAATATACGCATCCTACTTGAAAAACCTCACGTGATTTGGCATGTAGAATGCATGCACCTCACATGATTTGTCATGTAAGAAGCGGATAAAACTTCTTTGAGGTTGAAATGGGTGTGTGGCATTTATATAAAAAACACACAGGACATGAATGTCCTTTAACTTAGCTTCAACTCACATCTATGATCTCCAACTTTTGGTGTGCACAAGTAGACACTTAAACCTGTATAAAGTTAAACAAGTAGACACATATGTCCTATGTGGCCAATTCTTGTCGTATATGACGTCCTACGTGTATTATGCCACATAGGACGTGTGTGCTTACATGCTCAACTTTATAGAAGTTTAAGTGCCTACTTATTCGCACCAAAGTTGAAGGTCATAGTTGTGATTTGAGGCCAAGTTAAAAGGCATGTTTATGTATTATGCCTATAAAAAATGACCCAACTTTCTGGGAACATAGACGACTTCAAGACTGCAGTTGGTACTGGAAGAAACTGAATTCGTTGAAGGGTGAAATGTCATCTTTGTTCGCACAAGGACATAACGAGGCTCCTCTGGGAACTCAAAGGAGAACGATTGGATTCTGCTAACTTGATGTGGAACTCGATATCTCGACCAAGGCATAGGTTTATTGCATGGTTAGCAGCTAAAGAGAGATTACTCAACTAAAAGTAAACTAATCAAACATTCAGGTAGATGATGTGACATGCTGTTTATGTACCTCATCAGTGATGAAAACTGCCAAGCACTTGTTTGTTGAGTGTAGCTGGTTCGAAACTATTAGGAACGCGTTGTTGGATTGGCTGGGAATTAAGGTGCAGCAAGCAAATGTGAAGCAAGTATTTGAAGGCATTAAGAAGAAACATTGGAGATGCATGCAAAAGTGTACTTATGCACACCCAAAGTTTGACGGCATAGATTCTAGTTGAGGCCAAGTAAAGGAGCCAAAGCACTCAGTCGTCCAAATGTTATAGACAATGGTGGGATGTTTATTCTGAAACAATAATGCTATACAAATCTTAGTACGATCAACATAGAAAAGGATTTGCACTTGGAATGTGGAGACAAGTAAGAAAATACTTTGAACATTTGAAAACCCCATGTGTCTCTCTTTGTCAACAGATAGCTTGGGCGGTTTGGCATATCAAATTTGTCCAGTTTGAGGTGCCCTAATTGCATTAGTCCCCAAATTTGCTCAGGAAAGAGAAATATACTCGTGCCACCAAAAACAAAATGTGTGTCCTTGGAACATCAATCATATGTTGAGGGAACTTATGCCTTTCGAATAAATAGATCACAGAAGTCAATTACTTCTTCCGAATATCATTGGGATCCCCAAGAATATACCGTCAAACATACACAATAATTATTAAACCAAGAAACTAAAGTAAAAAATAAATCATCATCCAGTTCCCACAATATAAACTGCTCCATGAAGGAGGAAAAGTACATCACAATAAGAATTAACAAGTTAGAAGACATTGCAACTTATAAATTTATCGAATCAAACTCCGAATAGAAACCGATTGAATGATCTTGTTGCTTGTCCTCTCCTTGTCTTCTTTTTTCCAAAAGCTGCTCGAAGAATCTACAATACTTAGTCGAGATAAAACCTTCTTTTTACTTTGTCTCTTACTATAACAAAGCAACATAAATTAGAAATGTAAAATCTCCCAATTCTTACTTTGTCTCTTGCTATAACAAAGCAACATAAACTAGAAATGTAAAATCTCCCATTTACAATCAAATCATGTCAATTAAAGTCTAGAAATATCAAGAATATTTAGCTCATGACTACATCATTATATATATTTGTAAAAAGATATTAAAAGACGATTATGTAGTGATATCGTTGAATTATTTATGTACTTATAAAATATTTCTAACACTGAATCTTGAAAGTTACATTTTTTTTTTCATAAACTACTTAATTTTTTTAAACCTCAAGAGGAAGCCTCAAAAAAACACAATTGTTTGTGCACATGTCCTCGCACCTATAATTTTAGTCTGTTCAGACATTATAATAAATCATTTTGCACATCAGCTACCAATCAAAATAAGGGAATGAGAAACAGAGTGTAACCTTGATAATTATTTACTTTCGTGGATTGGAGGTTCGAACATCCATGGGGTTGTTTCCGACGTCTTCTTGTTCTTTTTGAATTCGTGCAGCATATTCCTCAAGTTCGGGAAAACAGTCTCTTAACTCAATCAGTTGTAGTGAATGGATATCTGCAAACTCAATGGGTAACTCTTTTAAATGATAGCAACTTCTAATCAAGAGGCGCTCAAGGACAGGAAAATTGTCATCTGTGGCTTTCCAGTACTTGAGAGAACTATGTTCAATTAACAAAAGCTTCAATCGAGTAAATCCCCTAACATTTGGATGCCATTCTCCTCCACGACAAGCACCAGAAATCAGCTTCAACACCTCAAGGTTAGGCAACTCAGCTATGATGTCCAAGTCCGACCAACTTAGAGAAGTACTTTTCAACTTCAACTTCTTGAGCGTTGCTGGAAAAGATTTTGCACTTGGAATGATCACCAACAAAAGGCTATAATCAACACATGTAAGACTCAATATTTCAAGTTGCTGCAGATAGACTAGATTGTTGAGAAGCCCAGAGTCCCGAAAACTTTCATAATCACCTTAAATCCACTGATTTCTAATTTTTTAACATTCTGAATCCCCATAATAACCTCCTTCGTGCAACAACTAGGAGACAAGTAACAAATAGTTTGTAAGTTTGAAAAACCCAAGTGTCTCCCTTTGTCAATAGATCCACTTGGGCAATCTGGTAAATAAAATGTGGGCAGTTTGAGATGCCTTAATTGCATTAGTCCCCAAATTTCTCCAGGAAAAGTTAAAAATGATCCTTTAACATAGAATGTCTGCAGATTCCATAACCTGCAAATTTCTGGAGGTATGTCAAATATTTTCCAGCAGCAGAGCAATGATAGGTACCTCAACCAGATGAGGTTTAGTAGCGGTAGAGGGAAACTATAAATCCTCACGTAACTCAAGTCCAAGACTTTGAGTAATTTGAAATGAATAAGCGCTGAGTCGAGAATAAAAGGTGAAAAATAACCATCAAAAATGAAAATAGAACGGGTTCGTTTAAAAAGATCATTGTTGTCATGATATCTCAACTGACGACTTACAGGGGTAGGAAGAGCCCTATAAAGACCATAGGGAGAAGAATCAATTTCATCACCAATCAAGCGCTTAAAGGGATGCATTTGCATGAGAGATTGGCATTCTGAAGAAACCTGATTTGCATCTGATTTTTCAAACACGATTTCGTTCATGATAAAGACGTTTCCCCTTAGAACTTCTCTCAAGCACAGGTCATGTATTAAATCATGAACCTTACATGATCTAATTTTTGTTCCATCTAGACTTTTCTTGCAGACGAGAACTAGACATCTATCGACAAGCTCTTGCAAACACTTCTCAGCCTCTCCTTCCAAGTCGCTTTCCAAATTCAGGAACCCCTCAGCCATCCATAACCTCATCAAATGCTTCACTGGAATCTCAGTGTCTTCCAAAAAAGTTCCAAAATACAGAAGACACATTTTTAGACCATTGGTCAAGTGATTATAACTCAACCCAAGCACACGTGAACACCGTTCATCGGGATTATTTGTGACGAATGACTTGACATCTTCAGCAACACTTTTCCAATCTTCTATTGTCCTTTTAGATTTGAGAAGTCCTGCAACCACGACAATAGTTAGTGGTAACCCGTGATATTCATCTGCGATTTGCTTCCCAATATTCTCGTACTCAGATGGTAATGCTTCATTTGCAAATGCTGCACTTTTAAAAAGGTTCCAACTATCATCTTGATACATGAAGGCCATCTGCAAAGAAAGATTCTCTATACCAGCATAGCGAGCTACTTCAGTGTTACGGGTTGTCATCAATATTCCACTCCCCTTGTTTTCACTTGGAAAACATAGTCTCACGGCATCCCATGCTTCACTTTTCCATATGTCATCCAATACAATTAAATATCTCTTACCCTTTAAACTCCTTTGTAGCATGTTTGTTAGCTCTGCCTCATCGTTCAAAATGAGAACGAGTGCACGCATCATTGTACACTTCGTTCGCTAAGGTTGTTTTACCTATGCCTCCCATCCCGACAATCGGGATAACTTTGGGTTCACTAGAGTAGCTTCTAGTAAGATCTTCTACCAACCGTTTTCTTTGATCATCACGTCCAACCATACTGTTCTCAACATTCTGCATAACTTTTGATGAGCTTGGAAACTCTTGAACAGTTGATTCCTTTGATGCTTGTTTGCCCTCATCTTGAATCTTTGTTGACTCTTTCCAGATACTATCAATGTCCTCTGCAACTTGTTGCATGCTATCAGAAAGCCTTTCTTGTGCCTTTTTTTTCTGGATTTTACCTTCCCCCAGTACAACTTCAGTTACTCTTAGTTGAATTGTGTATTCAGCAGCACTTGCAACTTCTTTTATCTGTACTTCCAAATCTGTCATTTCCCCAGAAACATTGTTTTTCTCAAAGTTCTTGACAACTACATCCAGGGAACTAATCTTTTCATGAAGAGCAGAAAAATCTTCACTGTGATCACAAAATAGAGATTGCATTGGTGAATTGAATGTCAAGAGAGATTCTATTGTTCTCAAAAGAGAAGCCACACTTGCATGAGCCATATCTACTATATTCACGTTTTTGCAATTATGACCTGAAAGCTGCAAGATGCAAGAGGTCAATGGTATTAAAGGTAACGTGATACACAGATTGGCAAAAAAGGTAAGCATAATCTAAATAAGATTAGGTGATTTATTAGTCTTCGCTATTCAAAATTTCTAAAATAGTTTTGATCTTGTAATTTATTAGTCCTCCGTTTGAAACCTAAATTGGAACCATACCCTTGTTTTGTGTAACACTCCACACGTTCAAGCTAGAATTTTAACCATCCTTCATGCGTGTATAGACCCGAACCCAATAATTTATATTTATTTTATGAATGTGAGGATCAATTCTTTAGTATGGCAACATCTTAGTAGATGAATTGAGGTCATAGAAATCTCCTAGCTCAAAGTTGAGTTGAGAATTTTCCTTCTTACTTGGGTCAACTTCCAACAATAATTAATCCTAGTATATAATGATTTTGGTGGCCCACTTACCTACCAAATTAATGATTTTTGAGTCTTCTTTCCATCGGCACTGACCGTTCATCAATACAAGTCTTGAGCAAAAAGTTATGAACATTTTAGTGAGACAGCATCCCAGCTGCGCGTTGGGCAGCACGGGGCAGAGCTCGAGCCAGGAGATCATACCTCACCGACGTAAAGGTCTGTTTTTCACTAATTAATTAGGGGCAAAATTTTCCTTTCAAAATCCCTCATTTCCCTCCTCCCAAATATTCTTAGAAGCAAGAACACATAGAATTCAAGATTCAAGGCTCAAACTCAATTTTTTCCAAACTTTTTTCGTTCGGAGTAGTGCTCAATAGGTGTATACGGAGGTTATGCGACAACCTCAGACTTACAACGTCATCATCATCATCATTATCATTCTCATTGCATTTCATACATTATGCACTCTTTGTGATTGTACTTTCGTGTTGGATTTGATGTCTGTCTCTTCTGCGCTTCTCTTTCGTAGTTGTATTTGGTATATGTATTATATTAGAACTGTTAGTGGAGACGGTGTGGAATACCGTTTGGGATCTTTTTTGATTGAAGTGACGAGCCCACAATGTGTATCTTATATACTTTATTTTCTACTTTGCTCGGTCGGCCTATGATACCGACTGACTACAAGTGGATCGTACTCATCCCTACTATGCATTTTTGGTGCAGATCTTAGTACGAGTGCGCCGCATGACAACTGAGTTCGGGCGGAGACTAGTCATATCTGAGGTAGTGGCCGCTCTATGCGTCTAGAGTCGACCTCCTACCTCATCCTATCTAGTTTTATATCTAGTTTTGTATTCGCAGACAGATTTTTGTACTTTTGGATCATCAGTTCTATTTTCAAACTCTGAGATATATTTACATTGTTCTTACACAGTGACACCATTTTTTGGGAATGATTTATGGTATTTTAGACTTCCTCTATCTCTATGCATGTACGGTATGTTTGAAGATTGAGACTAGGGCTGAAGATGGTTTTTCCATGAAAGCTCATTATTGAATCCTCTCTTTTACAAATTGTTTTCTAAACTTATTATGTGGTCACTCAACTAACAGTTATTAACTCAGAAAGATGAGTAATTAAGGGAAGCTAACCTTTCAATGATAGTTTGAGAATACAAGAAGAAGGTTGGGAAGAAGCAACTGATCACTGCAACAACATACTATGAGAAAAGAACATAAAAAAACACAAATATGATATATGAAGAAAAGGTGTAAAACACAAAAGATATGCTAGCAAGTATCAAGATTAAAATCAAGAGAAAAATGGCTTACCTCTCTGAGTGTCTAACAAAGAGTTTTCTTTCTGATAAATTGGGATGAGAACTTCAATTATTGTTGCTTGTGGGGTAAGGGCATTTATATATTTAAATGGAACAACTCATTAATTGTATTGTTTGATAAAAAAAGTTAATGATTATGCAGATTCTTACCTTTATTATATTTTAAAAGGGAAAAGGATCATTTATGACATCCAATTATTAGAAATGGTTCATTTATGCCATCAGTTAAAAGTTTGGCTCATTCATGTCATCGTCGTTACGAAATCAGTTCATCCATGCCATTACTTTTTAACGGTGGGTTTAAAAAATAGCATTGACACGTGGCCTTTTATTAGAGGTTCATATCATTAATTAAAGGGAAAAAGCTCAAATATGTCACTGAACTATCAGAAATGACTCATTTATGTCATCCGTTAAAAGTTGGGCTCATTCATACCATCGCTGTTACAAAATCGGCCCATCCATGCCATTACTTTTTAACAGATGGTTTTTAAAAACAGTCTTGCCACATGGCAGCTTATTAGAGGGCCATGTCATTTTTTTATTTTATTTTTTTAATTTTTTTTTAAAAAATGATAATTTATTTTTAATCCATTAAAAAGAATCCACGCAACTTTTTGATCTATTGAAAATTAGTTTGATCTATACTTTTAAAATTTGATTAATTTTTCATGAAAATATTCTTAAAACATTCTCATTCGATTCGTTTTTTTTGTCATTTTTGACATATTAAGATTGTTTTCATATTTTACCTTTAATATTAATTATGTTTTATTCAAACTAATTTCAAATACAATAGTAAACATCATTTAATAAATATACTATAATAAAATAGCTATTTTAATTGACGGCCGAGTAACTAAAAGAAAACGGAGAGAGTATACACTCCACACTTTTTATCACTTTTTTTAAAAAAAGATTCATGCTAACTAAAGTTTTTGTCATTTTTCAGTTGAAACTAAAGGGATATATAAATATCAAATATTATTATTATATTATTAATAACTAGCTTCTCATTTTGCCAACTCTACGTATACTATATATGTCGGTATGTTGTCGCCTTCCTTTTTTTGCAATGATAAATGATGATGCATAAAGTGTTACGTACAAATGTTGAATACTGATTAGGTGCGGCTCAACCCTTTAGGAGAAAAGGCGGCCGTCTAAGACCCCAAAATTTGAGAGGCCTATTTTTGTTTAGTAATAATAAATTATAAATTTTAAGAAATATATTAAATACTATTTATAAAAAAAAGAAAAATTTTATATAAAAAAATAAAACGCAAGCCCTCCGTTTGATTTTTGCCTTAGGCCATAAATTTGCTTGAGCCGCCCCTGATGCTGATGATACCATTCTATGCTTAATAAAAAACTAAAAAACTAAAAAGTTACTTACATTCGACTGACAAAATATTTAATAGATACTAAGACATACTATATTCTTAATTAGAATAGCGTTTGGTTATAAATTTTAGTAGTAGATTTAAAAAAAAAAAATCTTTAAATATTTTTTTCATTATGAAAAATTAATTAAATTTCAAAAGCATAGATCATATTAATTTTTAATGGATCAAAAAATTGGGTGAATTCT
This sequence comes from Capsicum annuum, assembly GCF_002878395.1. NCBI lineage: Eukaryota > Viridiplantae > Streptophyta > Magnoliopsida > Solanales > Solanaceae > Capsicum > Capsicum annuum. The sequence continues at coordinate 214,123,433 of NC_061119.1, forward strand.
TTTTAATGGATTAAAAAAAAATTAATTTTTTTAAAAAAAATAAAAAAAATAAAAAATGATGTGGCCCTCTAATAAGCTGCCACATGGTAAGGCTGTTTTTAAAAACTGGTTGTTAAAAGTAATGGCATGGATGAGCCATTTTTTTAACGGCGATGGCATAAATGAGCTCAACTTTTAACAGATGGTATAAATGAGCCATTTCTGATAGTTCAGTGGCATATTTGAGCCTTTTCCCTTAATTAAAATAAGGAAAAAGGTTCATATATGCTATTGAACTATCAGAAAAGGCTCATTCATGCCATCAGTTAAAAGTTCGGCTCACGCATGCCATTCCATTACAAAATCATCTTACTCATAGTGATAGTATAAGTTTTTCAATATACAAGTTAGGATAATTGGGACAACGAACTTGTTTTAAGTCGTTATTTGGAAATGACTTTTTCAACAATATATGCTTTTCTAATTCGTGATGGGAGAATAAAAAAGTTCTATTGATGCGCCTCCTTCTTTTTCTTGCTAGCTCTAATCGTTCATTGGCTTCTTTTCTTGCAATTTTGGAGTATATATTAGAGTTACTGGAATTACAACTAATTAGTTATTGTAGGATAAAAAAAGTTACTGTAAGATCGAACTTTTGAGGCATCTGTTAAGCGTACCATTTATAATGATTTAGAATCAACAAGAAACAGCCAAAGGATATACGCTAATCTCTATTTTTTTATCAGAAAAATAATTGTTGTAGAAAAAAATATTTTAATGGGTGTGGGTCGGGTTATATTATATGAATCGGTTCTTTTCAATGGGTCTAAGATATTTTGAAATTAATATTAATTTATTTTAATTGATGATGTGTATCTCTAATAAAAGTCCACGTGGCAAAGCTATTTTTGAAAATCCACCGTTAAAAAGTAATCGTACGGATGAGCTGATTTTATAATGGAGATGGCACGGATGAGCCAAACTTTTAACTAATGGCATAATTGAGCTATTTCTCATAGTTCAATGACATATTTACCCTTTTCCTTTAAATTTTTTTGGCTTATTTAATTAATGACGTGGACGAATCATTATTGACCATATGTATAAAATGGTTTTTTCAAAAAACACCAAACTTGACTGTTAAAAAAAAAGACATAAATGAGCCATTTTTGTAACGGCAATGGCATGAATGAGCCAAACTTGAAAGAAATGGCATAGATGAGCCTTTTCTCAAAGTTCGATGGCATAGATGAGCCTTTTCTCAAAGTTCGATGGCATATTTGAGCTTTTCCCTAACTTTTTTCCAGAATTTCTATACAGAAGAATAAAGGACACCAAAAATTGCAAGATAAAGTCATATGCAGACGGTATATATTCAATCCATATCGTGCAGTTAAAGTAGCCATAAATGAAGAGAGAATTTCTTCCTTTGTCATTCCAATTGTTTATTTGAGAGATTAGCAAAGTTGGGTCAGTGGACACTTTTAGGATATGATAATGATCACTAATCTTCTTATTTTCTAGGTAGAATACATAAATGTGCCCTTTAACGTGGCTTATAGAACACATGTGTCTATTGTTCAACTCAATACAAGTTTAAGTGTCTACTTGTGCACACCCAAAGTTGGGGGACATAGATGTCGGTTGAGGCCAAGTTAAAGGGTGTGTTTATGTATTACGCCCATTTTCTATGGTAGCAACCTTTCCTTTAGATAAAGTTGAATGAAGTCAAGTGGGTACTTTAATTTGTTCTTTTTGTATTTGATTGGAACTGTTATGAATCGGATAAAATAAGCAAACCACAAGCAAAAGGAAAACAAGAACACATAGATTTACGTGAAAACCCTTGCGGGAAAAACCACGGGTAGAGGCGGAGGAATTCACTATAATGGAGAGGAGTACAATTGTGGAGACGATAGTCTCAATGATGTGTATTTTCGGAACACCCAAAACAACCCACTAAATGCACTTATATAATACGTACATACAAATAAGTCCTACGCTACCACCACAGACCCCATGAAAATTCACAAACATGGATCGCATCGCAAACTTTTCAGGGCCGGATCAACAAAATTCGGATCACATACTGTAACAGGAACAAATGCCTCTTTATGAACAATGGGAAATTTAAGCCTTTTGATTCAGATCTTGCAGAAACAAGTAAAACTATACCTGTCTAACAGGCCGGGCTGGCCTGTTTACGCCTTGACCCAGACCAGCAAGTTAGATGGGTAAGGGGACTAGGTCAGTCATGACATAGGGAAAGGGCCTGGGAAACAAGCCATACAACAAATTCATACTGAGAGATTCTTCCTTGTTTATGCACTAGACACTTAGCATGACCCTCCTTTACGAACCTACACTTCCTTTTATAGCCCCAAGTCACATGCAGTTTCAACCAGGCTCGCACTCACAATTTGCTAATCTTTTATTGGACCGTGTAGCTCTTTTTCTGCATCCTAGTTTACATGCAGGACCAAGTATGGAGTAGAGTTCATAAGACCAAACACACCCCAAAACTTGAACTGATTGATAAAGACTGGACGTAGCTGGAAATGTGATAGAATAGAAAGAACTTTGGTCTCTTATTTTGTTTACATGATATGGTTAGTGGACACTTTAAGGATTTGACACTGACCTCAAATCTTTCTGCTTTTTCTTCTTAGCAACTTGTCTTTTCGACACAGTTAAAAAGAAAAGGAATAAGAGAAGACCTTATCACTTTCTGTTTTTCTAAATTGAGAAGTTACATAACTTGTGGCAATTCATCCATTATCATACTGAAGTTCCTTAGATTTTTTTTTCTGTCACTTACATAAGTAAGAAAGTAAGAGATATGGCTTATGCTGCTATTACTTGTCTTATGAAAACCATACACCAATCAAGGGAACTTACTGGATGTGATTTGCAACCATTTTATGAAAAGCTCGACCGTTTGAGCTCTATTCTGGAGTAACCATGGAAAGCAGCAGACGGTCTCAAGGTGTTAACAAGCTTGGAAGCTGAAATCGCCAAACTAGCATACAACGCAGAGGATTTGGTTGACTCAGAATCGAGAGAATTTCTATTAGCACAAACTGTGGAGGAAAGAAGCAGAGCTGTGTTGGAGTTCCTTTTTGTCTTGGAACGAGCACTAGGATGCAGTGATTCCACCATGAAACAGTGGATGGCAACATTGGAAAGCATAAAAAGTCTAAAAGTACAAACTTACTCTCTTGTGGGTTTACCTGAACATGCTGTAGAGCGGCCCCAGAATATGATGGTTGGCTATGAAACTGAATTCGACATGATTCTGGATCAACTTGCTAGCAGAGAAAGGGAACGAAAAGTTGTCTCAATTGTAGGTATGGAAGGCATTGGCAAGACAACTTTGGCCACAAAACTCTACAGCGATCCACGCATTATGCCTCACTTCTGACATTCTTGCAAAAGCTACTGTTTCACAAGAGCATTGTGTGCGAACAAAAAGGAATAAACATCTTGGATGAAAAAATAAAGCTAGCACTTCATATCTTATATGAGGGTTTTGAAATCCATTAAAATAATTAGTAAGCAAATGACAAATTCTTGACTTAACTAATTACTATTTTTATTAAGGCGCAACAAATAATAATAACTATTCTTCCAACGTAAAATAAACAACTTTACATGCTAAAAAAAATATATCTACCAACAATAAGTTTAAACAACACATAGGTATTGTTTTTCAAGTAAAGATCTAAACTTTATTCAAAATAATCGAAGAATAAAGTAAAAAAAAAAGAGAAACAATCAATATTATCTATTCTTTTCAACATGAAGGAAACAACTTTACCTGTTAAAAACAAATATATCTACTAACAATGAGTTTAAACAAGACATGGGTATGTCTTTTCAAGTAAAGATCTAAATTTTATCCAAAATAATCAAAGAATAAGGTTAAAAGGCAAAATAATCACTATTAACTATTCTTTTCAACAAAAAGTAAATAACTTTACATGCTAAAAATAAACATATTCAACAACAATGAGTTTGAGCAAGACATGATTATGTTTTTCAAGCAAAGATCTAAACTTTATCCAAAATAATCAAAAAATAAGGCGAAAAGGCGAAACATTCAACATTAACTATTCTTTTAAATATAAAGAAATTAACTTTTCATATTAAAAACAAATATATCCAACAACAATGAGTTTAAACAAAGCATAAATACATCTTTTAAGCAAAAATTGAAACTTTATCCAAAATAATAAAAGAATAAAGTCAAAAAAAGCACATACAACTATTGCTAGCTCATTTTTATATCATGAACATGAAAATAAGAATATCGATACCACAACGTCCTAGGGCCTTCAAGGCCATCTACAGCATACAATCACAGCAAACAAAATTATATCTACGAACTACGAAAAAAAAAAGATAAAGAAGAAAATAATAATAAAAACTAAAATAAAAAAAAGTTATGTTTACCTTTTGGGGGCAGCAAAACGAGATTACGAGCTTCGTCGAAATCAACTACCACCGAAAAACGTTGCCGGCAACTCAAAAATTTTGATTAGCCGACCAACTGTATGAAACAAAAATTTTTACTAAATAAAAATAACTATTTTGCTCAAAAGAATTTTTCCACCTTTCTAGCCTCTTTTTTTCTTTCTTTCTTTTTCTCCTCTCTCTACCAAAGTAGTGATAGTATTTATAGGAAAGAATGGGGTGAGTTTTTTCTCTTTTCCACCAATGTGGGAGAAAAGTATTTATAGGAAATGATAGAGATTTATGTTTTGTCATCCACCAATGTGGGAGAAAAAGCATTTAGGGAGGTTTTTGGAATGTAAAAATTAAAGATAAGGTGAGGTGGAAGATAATATGGGGGAAATAGTACAATGTAGTACAATCTTTGAATTTCAAAATTGAAAAAGGACAAAGTTGGGGGAATAGTACAATGTATTACAATTTGAATTTATTTTTTGGTGGGAATTGGGTAGAAGTTATGAGAGTTCTTGAGAATTTTGGGGTTGTTTAAAATATAACTCCAATTGAAATTAAAAATTTAGCCATATTTATTTATTTTGACCAAATTAAAAATCAATTGACGAATTGCATTGCAATTATGACCAATTTTCAATTATGGTCAAATCTAATAGATTGGCTAAAATAAATTGAAATTCGATACGAATTAATACCTTTTTTTTTTTAATCCCGAGCTTCTTGATTTAATAAAATCAAATGCATATTTATCCAAATAAATTATTTTTGAGAATAAATTATATTTTAAT
>NC_061119.1:214131666-214192336 GCF_002878395.1 Capsicum annuum
TTTTTGGTGGGAATTGGGTAGAAGTTATGAGAGTTCTTGAGAATTTTGGGGTTGTTTAAAATATAACCCCAATTGAAATTAAAAATTTAGCCATATTTATTTATTTTGACCAAATTAAAAATCAATTGACGAATTGCATTGCAATTATGACCAATTTTCAATTATGGTCAAATCTAATAGATTGGCTAAAATAAATTGAAATTCGATACGAATTAATACCTTTTTTTTTTAATCCCGAGCTTCTTGATTTAATAAAATCAAATGCATATTTATCCAAATAAATTATTTTTGAGAATAAATTATATTTAAATCATGATTTTAATCATTTGAATTTATATTTGAAGAGGAGCCTTAATTTAAAGTCCAATTTTGATAAAAATGTTCATTTAAATGACATCATTTATACTATCCAGTATATGCAAATACGAAAATATATAATTATTATTTAAATGACAAATTTAACCCAAATGCATATTTTAAAATGCGTTTATTTGGAAAAAATACTTGTTGTGATTTTATTTGAAAATCGAAGAAATCCGAGATTAAACATAGTTGTGGAGGGCAAAAATTAGGTGTCAACAGTTATTTTGTATGTACAAATTCTTTTGAAGATGCATTTCAGTTAGTAGGTGTTGGACATTTGTATAAACAAGTAAAGGAGATTGAGAACTTCTCATTCTATATATGATGTGCAAATTTCTTTTGCTATTATATAAAAACTTTGAAATACAACTAAACAGCACACTACTGATGGTCACGTGTTCTTACCTGTCTCATAAATAGGACGCGTGAATACACATTACAACAATCAAGTGAAAAGATGCCTTCAGAGTCCTATTGAAGCGGCTTTCCAGAAATTTCACAACTGATTCTGAGATAAGTAACAATTTATGACTATTTATAACATTGTTTGCGTTGCTTGGAGTCTTCAATCTACCCTGCGAAGGACGAAAGAATAATTCCAGTGTCACTAGAGAAATTGTACCAACTTACTAAAAACTTCACACAGGAAGTGACAGATGGGAAAGTTGCACGAAAGGTGTACTATCTAAGTCATTACTAATTTCACGATAGGTAATTGGAGTACAAATTGGCGATGTTATTTACCAGAGCCATTTTTAACACGATGGACAGCTCACAGATCATGACCTAATAGTGAGTATTGTATTAATTAATGTAACTATGTATTGTTGTATATGTGTAATTATAGATATTTGATTTAGTAATCAAAGAGAATAAATATTGTGATAGAATAGTTGCAGATTTAGAGGGATAGAATAGTTGATCTTGAAAGACGGATCTTTAGGGATGTAATCTTTGAATACTTTCTATTTGAAGACAAGACTCTCAATATTGTGAGGCATTCAGCAGATAATTGACATAGTATGTCTTGTTTCATAGAGTCTATCTGTGGTTCCTTTCAACAATTTCTTTTGGTTTAGTTGACTGTTTGTCGACAATTAGTCCTTAACACCTAGGGCTTTGATCTCGGTCATAGTATTTCTAGTTTTTACACCTATTCAAGAATATGTCTTTACATCAATTTGAATCATTCAGTGTTCGTTTCCCTAGAAAATATTATTCATGCTGGGAATTTCAATTTCAGTTATTTGGTACCGGATAAGAACTATGGCACCATATAGATGACAAATCATTCTCCTTTTCCCTGTGAGCCATCCATCTTTTTAAAAAACTTAAATGAAAAAAGAAACCTTTGATCTTTGTTTTTGTATTTGTTTATTTGAGAGATTAGCAAAGTCGGGTTAGTGGACACTTTTAGGATGTGATAATGATCACTAATCTCCTTTTGATAAAGTTAAAAGAAGTCAAGTGGGAACTTTAGTTTGTTCTTTGTGTTCTTTATCAAATGCATCTTTATGTATAATCGAAAACCTTTTGATGAAAAATCTTGCAGAAACAAGTGAAACTATATACAGGGATGGGGACTCTGAAACAAGCCATCCATTTTCGTATTGAGAGATATTCTGCCTTCTTCTCTGTGGAGAAACTCCCTATTTTTTGTTACATACATAAGTGAGAAATTAAGAGATATGGCTTATGCTGCTGCTATTACTTGTCTTATGAGAACCATACACCAATCAATGGAACTCTGGATGTGATTTGCAGCCGTTCTACGAAAAACTCGAATGTTTGAGAGCTATTCTGGAGAAACCATGGAAAGCAACAGCCTATCTCGAGGCATCAACAAGTTTGGAAGCTGAAATCACTGATATAGCATACACAACAGAAGATGTGGTTTGACTCAGAATCAAGAAATGTTCTTTTAGCACAAAGGCCACTGTTAAAAATAATGGCATGAATGAGCTAATTTTGTAATAGTGATGGAATGAATAAGCCAAACTTTTAACCAGGGCCGGCTCCATTTAGTTAAAAAAATAGGCAATCGCCTGAGGCCCCCAAATTTGAGGGCCTCATTTTTTCACAATAATAGATTATATGCTTTTTCTAAAACATAATTATTAAGAACTATTCATAGAAAAAATAAACTTCTTATATAAAAGTAGAGAGTTATTAGAAATTTGATGTATTTAAACTTTAAAGTATTGTGCCTCAAGAAAGATTAAATGCATTAGTTATATTAACGAAAAAAATTATTAGAAGTAATCGACTATAAAAATACTAACAACTTTGCATCTCAAAATATCTAAAATATAAACTTTATAAGAAAATATATTTTTTTTTTCTTAAAAATTTAAGGCCTCCATTCAATTTTCGCCATGGGCCACCGAAGTGCTTGAACCGCCCCTACTTTTAACTGATAGCATAAATGAGTCATTTTTGATAGTTCAATGACATATTTGAGCCTTTTTCCCTATATTTCCCTAGAAACATTGCTTTTCTCAAAGTTCTTGAGAAATAGGAGCTAACTTTTTCACCAAGAGCGAGAAATTCCTCTGTGTTCACTAATTAGAGATTACACTGGCGAATTGGTTGTCACGACCAATTCCTTGTGCAGTTTTGACCAGAAAACTGCTAGTTTCAAGACCTTAGCGGTGTTACTACATATAATACCAGTTTTAAACTGTATTAACTCAAAATCAATAACTGAAACCATAATCAAGTACATCGACAGAGTCATAAGAGCATTTATTAAGAGTTCAAGTTGGGATGTGGCTAGAAATAATGGAATCAGAACAATAACATAAAACTCCTAGACACCACAAAACTAAGTGGTTGTCTCATCGTAAAAAATAATCATCAAACTCGATCACAATCAACCACGTGGTCTGCTAGTACGTGAAGTTGAATTTTTAAAGTTGCCTAACACATATAACATGTGATACCAATCGGTATCTAGAACACCAAAACAGTCCGCAAACAACCCACAATCACAAGCCTTTACCTGCAACAACAAGACAACAACACAATACGAAAAGCAAACATAAACTTAAAAAGAGTAAAAGATAGCTAACTTGACACAAAGAGAACCCATTAGGTAGCAACTAAAGAGTGTATAAAAACTCTAAAACCTCTACAAAACAAGTTAACAAGTACCAAATTCTTACGGTGACCGCCAAGGGAATCAACTCACCTCAAGATCCACCGTTTCCAAGCAAAGAACAATATTGGCTTTTCCAAGCCCTACACTAATGGATTATCCAAGCCCTAAACTAAGGGTGTTACACTCTCAAAGAGAGAAGAAGTCTTTCACATATTTATCCTTCCAAAACTAAAGAGCAAATGACTTAATAGAAGACTATATAGAGGCTAGCTTATTACATAACAAAAATGACCCCACTACCCTTAATGAAAGGGGTGGCTATGAAGTGCCTTCTAATAAAGTGTGATCTCCAAAACACCCTTAATGAAGGGTTCTTCTTCAATGCTCCACAACCGTAGGTTCATTCTTCAACACTTGTAGTCTCGGGTTTGGCATTAAAGGTAAACCCCCACGCAATCTTCCACACACGGGTTTACCTTATGTCATGCTCAAAACGGGTCCTTCATGCATGTTCTTGTGTCCTCGAGGTGACCAAGCCTTGAGTCTTTATGCGTTGGCATCCAATGACGTCTTCAAAAGCATAGATGGCCATTTGACTCGTATCATCCTCCCCTTCTTGAAAAGGATTTGACCTCGAATCCATACCTTGCAAAACTAAAGAAAGGACAAACAAGCACAACTTCCTCATGGCATAGGGGTTAGGGTTAGTACAACAAATAACATCATCATGCCAAGGTGGTACATACTTGAGATATAACCATGAATCCTTTGTATTAGTCAAGAAAAGTTTAGTAAGAATGTTACAAAGGAAATGGCTATGACAAGTATCAAGAGATAAAGAAACTACAAAGACCGTAATGGTATCACTAAGTCCAAAAATAAGGCTACCTTTGTCTTAGGAACTATAAAGCACAATTTTTTGATTACCTCTTCAAGTGGCTTCATCAAATATGGTTCCACTATTGGTATCAAAGTCAACCAATCCCACATAACTTTGTCATTCAAACAAGTGGGCCAACCAATAAATCCTATACCTCTACTTAATGCAAACCCGAAACTAACATGGATGTCATCATAGGCAAAGAGGTAGTATAGGAAAAAATCAAGTATAAAGACATGCATGGGTGAAGACAAAGCATTTAAGCACATACTGTCACGACCCGAACCAGGGCCCTGGCCGTGATGAGCATTCCGAACCATAAAGGCTCGGAACACCCCTATCTGTCTGGTGATCATGCACATGACTTATATGACAAAGGAAATGCGGAAGATACACAATATAATGGAAACATGGTCAAGAGTCATATGAAGACAATAATATGGAATAATATCCCACAATCTCAATCAACATCTCGAAAACGTCTGCGAAATCTTTACTACATGACTGAAACAAATAACTATCTGAAAAATGGGACAAGGCCCCCAGTAGACCCAAAACTAATAAATGATATTGAAATAGTAGACATCAGGACTTCCGAAATATAGAAGGCTCACCACTTGATTCTGCAATCTGTCAGAAAGGAATCTACTGGCTATCTGGACCCCTAGACTATGCCTCCAAACCTAGGAGGGAAGGGGGTCAATACAAAAGTACTGGTATACAGAGATATCAAAACAAAACATAATATTTTTACAAAATATAGGTGAGAGCCATTATAAAGCAGTTTCATATCAATTCATTTGAAAACACATGGGCATAATGAAATAGTTTTAAACAATAATATAATGTAGCTGAGCTAGGTTGATTTCCCTACATAATTTACACCAACTTTCAAACCCCGGTTGCCACCGAGATTAGAGTGTACGTGAGGGGAAAACACTCAAGATCACACAACAGGGTGTCTCGACCCAATGGTAGTGCCCAAGATCACTTAGCCTGGGCTCCTACCCATAGTCCCAATTTGGGAATGACATTAAGTCAAGTACACAAGATCACTTAGCCTGGTACCAAATTCCCATGTCGGCAAACATAGTTTTCAGCGATGAGTCCTTACACTCAAACGTCTTCTTCGGGCACCCACCTATCTCATGTAAAATCAATGCATTTATTTAATTCAATCACATATCATACTCTGTAGGGTATCGTCATATCCAACTTGCAAGCCATCAATATCAGATCATTCTTTCATTCAACCGTTATATTCATCATATATCAACATAAACAACCCTCTCATGGCAAGTCAAAAATCGTACCCACTTTCAAAATAGTTCATGTCATGCTTGTCAATATGATTTCAAAAATTTCACATCATATGAGGATTTAATACAAAATCATATCAAGAGAGGGATTTTGTAAAATTCATGCTCTCAAGTTAACATCTTTTCAGAATACATGCATATACGTATATCATATATCAATTCACTTCAGAAATAGGCCTAAAGACCAAATCAATATCATAAAACGTTTAGAACATAATCATATTCATAATTTCAAAACCCCTATTTGAAAACATGAATTTTAAAGCCCATGATATTTTTGAGATAACCCCACGTACCTCTATATACGAAGATGATAGGTGCTTCTTGAAGCCTACGTTCTGGGGATTCCAAATATGTAATTAGTTTCAAAAATTGGCAGTTGAATCTTGAGTTGCTTGGTTTTTTATTTTGAAACCCTAAGGATAGTTCTTGAGAAATTTTGGAGAAAATATCAATGATATGGTATTTGTGAGCTTAATCCCGTGTTTAAGTTGATAGGGGAATGGCCAATTACCAAAACACCCTTAAAATTTTGGAGGACTCACTAAAAAAGGCCTGGGGCGATCCACCAGGCGCCGCGGTTAGTGCACCACAATAAGCCAGGCGTCGCCCTCTATATTGCAGGCTACCTTCTATGGCAGGCGATCTAGCAGGCGGCGTGGGCTAATTGCGTGCTTCCACTGGAATGAAAACCAAACGTGGTCTTAGGCTCGTCCAAAAATTCTGAAACTCTTCCGAGACGTATTACAACCTTGCCCCATCGCAATGCAACAAAAAAATCTGAAAACGGGCATCGGAAAGGTTGAAAAGTGGTATCCCAAAGATTGCCAACTAAAATGACTCTAAGTCCTCATTATACTTATAAAAAAAAAAATTAAGTCCTAAGTCTAAGAGCACACTATTAAAGACTAATCCATGCATGACTTTTACGAGGCGTTACATTATCCCTCCTTGGGATCATTCGTCCCCGAATGATGACACGGAATACAGTCACGCACGATTTCAAGCATACACAGATATAGGAAAGAAGACATAAAACAAGAATCGTACCTTTCATCTCACAATTTGCTGGATCAAATAGGCTTGGCTATATGACTCTCATGTCATTTTCTGACTCCCAAGTTACTTCTTCAACTTTCTGATTTTGCCACAACACTTTAACTGAGGCTATCTCTTTGCTCCTCAATTTTCTCACTTGACGATCTAAGATTGCTACAGGCTCTTCTTCATAAGTCAAGGAATCATTCAACTTGATTTCCTCAATAGGCAACACTAAAGGATGATTTCCAATGCACTTCTTCAACATGGATATATGGAATACCAGGTGAACAGAGCCTAAATTTGCAGGAAACTCCAACTCATATGCAACTCCATCTATCCTTTTTACAATTTGGTAAGGTCCTGTATAGCGAGGACTCAGCTTACCTTTTTTCCCGAATCACATAACTCCCTTCATGGGAGAAACTTTAAGGAAAACCCAATCTCCAACCTCAAACTCTAATTCTCTTCTCCTAACATCGACATAGGATTTCTGACGACTCTAAGTGTCTTAAGTCGCTCTCTGATTAATTTCACATCCTCCATTGCCTGATGAACAAGATCAGGACCAAACAACCGCGTCTCACCAACTTCATACCACCCTATTGGAGACCTACATCTTCTCCCATACAATGCTTCGAATGGTGCCATCTTAATACTGGGATGGAAGCTATTATTGTAAGCAATCTCTATCAATGGCAAGTGATCTACCCAACTACCTTTGAAATCTATCACACAAGCTCTCAACATATCTTCAAGGGTCTGAATGGTGCGCTCAGCTTGCCCATCAGTCTGGGGGTAGAAGGTTGTACTTAGGTTAACTTGGGTACCTAAACCTTTCTGAAATGATCTCAAAAACTGAGAAGAAAACTGCGTACCTCGATCGGATATAATAGAGATAGGTGCTCCATGTAGATGGACTATTTCCTCAATGTACAACTTTTCATAATTGTCTCCCGAATAATTAGTCCGCACAGGCAAAAAGTGGGCTGACTTTGTCAACTGATCTACGATCACCCAAATAGAGTCATATTGGTTTCGGGACTTTGAAAGTCCTGTAACGAAGTCCATATTTATCATATCCCACTTCCATAAAGGCAGAGATATCTCTTGGGAAGTCTCTCCTTACTCAAGTGCTCTAGTTTCACTTGTTGATTGTTCAAATACTTAGAAAAAAAATCATCTACATTACATTTCATATTATTCCACCAATATAAAGTTTTCAGATCATGGTACATCTTAGTAGAGACTGGGTGAACAACATACCTCGAGGTGTGAGCCTCATCAAGGGTTCTTTCCCTCAGTCCATTAACATTTGGAACGCACAACCTACCCTGAAACCTCAAAATACCATCACCACCAATTTCAAACGACATTACCTTTTGTTGACCCACATCTTTCTTGATTTGCATCAAGATGAGATCTTCGACCTGCTTCTCCTTAACTTCAGCACAAAGGGATGACTTAGCTAACTCATGAACAATCAGCCCTCCATCTTCGAAATCTAAGAGTCGCACTCCCAGATTTGCAAGGAGGTGAATATCCTTCACCATCTCTTTCTTCCCATCTTCTACATGAGAAAGGCTGCCCATAGACAACCTGCTTAGGGCGTCGGCTACAACATTTGCCTTTCCCGGATAGTAATACAGGCTCATATCATAGTCTTTCAAAAGCTCCATCCAACGCCTCTACCTGAGGTTCAATTCTTTCTGCGAGAAAACATACAGCAAACTTTTGTGGTCAGCATAAATATCGACGTGCACACAATAGAGATAATGCCTCCAGATTCTAAGTGCAAACACTACGACTGCTAACTCTAAGTCATGAGTGGGATAATTTCGCTCATGCACCTTTAAATACGTAGATGCATAAGCTATCACCTTACCATGTTGTATCAATACACAACCAAGTCCCACATGGGACGCATCATAGTAAACCACAAAACAATCTACACCCTCGGGAAGGGTCAAAACAGGAGCAGTGGTCAGTTTGTCTTTCAACTTCTCAAAACTATTCTCACACAGATCAGACCACACAAAATTTACCTTTTTCTGGGTTAATTTAGTAAGCGGAGCAGCTATGGAAGAAAAACTTTTTATGAATCTTCTGTAATAACCTGTCAGACCCAAAAAAACTCCAAATATCAGTTGGAGTCATGGGTCTGGGCCATTTTCTCATTGCCTCAATCTTTTGGGGAACCACTCTACTCCCATCATAGATATAATATGCCCCAAGAAGGCAATAACGTTCATCCAAAATTCATATTTGGAGAATTTAGCATATAACTGCTGATCCTTAAGGGTCTGAAGGATAGTAAGGAGGTGATTGGCATGGTCCTCCTCACTTTTGGAATAGATCAGAATGTCATCAATGAACACTATAACAAAAAAGTCTAGAAACTGACGGAACACCCTATTCATAAGATCTATGAATACTGCAAGGGCGATAGTCAACCTGAAGGACATGACTAAGAACTCATAGTGACTATATCGGGTTCGAAAAGCTATTTTAGGAATGTCTGACTCCCTAACCTTCAACTGATGATAGCCCGAATGAAGGTTTATTTTTGAAAAACACTTAGCACCCTGAAGCTGGTCAAAAAGATCATCAATCCTAGGAAGAGGATATTTGTTTTTAATAGTGACCTTATTCAATTGACGAAAGTCTATGCACATACGAAGGGATCCATTTTTCTTTCGCATGAAAAGTATGAGTGCACCCTGGGGGAAACACTAGGATGAATAAAGCCTTTGTCGAGGAGGTCTGCAAGCTGCTCTTTTAACTCCTTTAGTTCCATAGGAGCCATTCTATATGGTGGAATAGAAATAGGACGAGTGTCTGGCAACACATTAATACCAAAATCTATCTCCCTATCAGGTGGTATCCCTGGGAGATCTTTGGGAAAGACTTCTGGAAACTCATTCACTATAGGAACTGACTAAAGAGAAAGATTTTCAACTCTGGAATCTTTTACTCAAATTAGATAGTACATGCAACCTCTGGAAATGAGTTTTTGAGCTCTAAGATAAGAGATAAAGTGACCTCTAGGTGCCACAAAATTCCCAACCCACTCAATTGGTATCTCATTCGGGAAAGAAAAAGTAACCTTTTGGGTTCTACAATCAAGTGTGGCATAACATGAATAGAGCCAGTCCATCCCAAGGAAAGCATTAAAATCTATCATATCAAGTTCTATAAGGTCTGCCACAGTATCCCTACTAAGAATAGACACAACACAATTTCTATACACCCTTCTACCAATAATAGAATCACCTACAGGAGTGGAAATAGTGAAGGCTTCTACAATAACTTCGGGATCAAACCCAAAATCAACAGCCACATAAGGGGTCACATAAGACAAGGTAGACCATGGATCAAGCAAAACATAAACATCATAAGAAAAGATTCGTAACGTACCGGTAACAACATCTGGTGAAGCTTCAGCCTCCTGGCGGTTAGCCAAAGCATATGATCAATTATGACTGCTCTTGGTAGCTGAAGGGGCACCCTTTGGAGGAGCTGTGGAGGCGCCCCCCCACATTTCCTCCCACAGAAGCGCAATCTCTCTGAAGATGACCTACCTTGCCGCAAGTGTAATAGTTTTTCCCCTCTAAAAAGCACCTCCCTAAGTGATTCCTTCCACATATCTTACATCATGGATAAGTACGACGTTGCTGGACCACACTGCCCTGCGACTGAGTATCTGGGGCTCTGGATCCATGATGAGTCTGAAAACTCTGAGATTGTCTATCTGCTGGTGGTCTAGGCACTAGGGCGCTGGCAGCAGACTGTGCATTACCTTAATTCTTCTTCTTCTACCATTTATTTCCCTACTTATCACTTTGAGGATGGCTGTGACCCTGATCGACAGATCTTGCTCTCTTTGCCTGTCTTTCTAGCTCCCTAGCCTCAGAAATCTTCTTCTTTTTCTCTTCTACCTATTGCATATGAATGGTCAGCCTAAAAAAGTCCAACTCCTTATTCAACGTAGCTCCCTGGCACTCAAGCACCAAGTCATCAGAAAGGCCGGATGCAAACTTCCTCATTCAGTCCCTCATACTACTCGTCATCTTAGGAGCATAACGGGCCAGCTGATTAAATTTCAAAGTGCACAACGCTCATCTTACCCTGCTTCATATTCATGATCTCCTCAGCCTTTGCCTCCCTCAACTCTAACAGAAAAAATCAGTCAAGGAAAGCATCTACGAACTCACCCCATACCGAGGGCTCAACATTGTCTCCCTTCACATCTTCCCAATCATTGTACCACTAATTCACCACCTCTTTCAGGTGGTACGCTGCCAATTCTACCCCTTATACCTCATCAACATACATCACTTTGAAAATCTTTTCCATCTCATCTATAAATTCATGCGGATCCTCCTCTACCTTAGTACCTATGGATTTGGGAGGATTCATCCTCATGAATTAGCTCACCCGAGTAGCTTCAGAAGTAACAGATGTGGACCTAGTATCCTCTGACCACTGAGTCTGTACAACCACTAATTATGTCAACATATGAATAGACTGCCTAAACTTTGCATTTGATATGTTCCCCTAAGAAGTCGAGGGTCGGTTCATATTGGTCCGTGGAGCCTGAGGTGGACTGGTTGGAACTGGGGGGACTCCAGGAGTAGGGACAGGGTCTGGAGTAGGAGCTCTGTTACATGTCCTTATCCCATGAGTGGGATGTACTTCCTCATTCTGATCATTCTAATTAGTATTGCGACGAGGAGGCATGACTGTTATTTCTGTAAGACAAAAGGTTACTGATTAGGAACAGGCTTGACTCTGAAACACGAACTAATTCACAAAGAAGGGAAATATTTCCTAAACACCTAGTAATCTCCTGCTTATAAGTGTGGCGCACTACACACCCATAAACAAGACTCTACCCCATGCGATTTCGAAGACACCCTATGACCATGAAACGTTCTTTGATACCAAGTTTGTCACGACCCAAATCGGGGTCCTAGCCATAACGAGCATTCTGAACCATAAAGTCTTAAAACACCCCTATCTGTGTGGTGATCATGCACATGACTTATATGATAATGGAAATGCGCAAGATACACAATATAATGGAAACATGGTCAAGAGTCATATGAAGACAATAATAGGGAATAATGTACCACAATCTCAATCAACATGTCGAAAACGTCTGTGAAATATCTACTACATGACTGAAACAAATAACTATCTAAAAACTAGGACAAGGCCCCCAGTAGACCCAAAACTAATAAATGATAATGAAATAGCTGACATCAGACCTTCCAAAATATTGAAGGCTCACCACTTGATTCTGCATTCCGTTGAAAAGGAATCTACTGGTTATCTGGACCCCTAGACTGTGCCTCTAAACCTGGGAGGGAAGTGGGTTGATATAAAGTACTGGTATGCAGAGATATAAAACAAAACATAATATTTTTACAAAATATAGGTGAGAGCCATTATAAAGCAATTTCATATCAATTCATTTGAAAACACATGGGCATAATGAAATAGTTTTCAACAATAATATAATGCAGCTGAGCTAGGTGGATTTCCCTACATAATTTAAACCGACTGTCAAACCCCGGTTGCCGCCGAGATTAGATTATACGTAAGGGGAAAACACTCAAGATCACACAACAGGATGTCCGACCCAATGGTAGTGCCCAAGATCACTTAGCCTGGGATCCTACCCGTAGTCCCAATTTGGGAATGACATAAAGTCAAGTACACAAGATCACTTAGCCTGGTACCAAATTCTCGTGTCGGTAAACACGGTTTCCAGCGATGAGCCCTAACACTCAAACACCTTCTTCGAAAACCCACCTATCTCATGTAAAATCAATGCATTCAAACTTTATTTAATTCAATCACATATCATACTCTATAGGGTATCGTCATACCCGACTTGTGAGACATCAATATCAATCATTCTTTCATTCAACCATTATGTTCATCATATATCAACATAAAAAACCATCTCATGGCAAGTCAAAAATCATACCCACTTTCAAAATAGTTCATGTCATGCTTGTCAATATGATTTCAAACATTTCACATCATATGAGGATTTAATTCAAAATCATATCAAGAGAGGGATTTTGTAAAATTCATGCTCTCAAGTTAACATCTTTTCAGAATATATGCATATACATATATCATATATCAATTCACTTCGGAAATAGGCCTAAAGACCAAATCAATATCATAAAACATTTAGAACATAATCATATTCGTAATTTCAAAACCCCCATTTGAAAACATGAATTTTAAAGCCCATGAGATTTTTGAGATAACCCCATATACCTCTATATACGAAGATGATAGGTGCTTCTTGAAGCCTACGTTCTGGGGATTCCAAATATGTAATTAGTTTCAAAAACTGACGGTTGAATCTTGAGTTGCTTGGGTTTTTATTTTGAAACCCTAAGGATAGTTCTTGAGCAATTTTGGAGAAAATATCAATGATATGGGTATTTGGGAGCTTAATCCCGTGTTTAAGTTGATAGGGGAATGGCCAATTACCAAAACACCCTTAAGTCCTGGGGCGATCCATTAGGTGCCGTGGGCCTTAGTGCACCTAATAAGCCAAGCGTCGCCCGCTATATCGTAGGCTACCTTCCATGGCAGGCGATCCAGCAGGCAACGTGGGCTAATCGCGTGCTTCCACTTGAATAAAAACCAAACGTGGTCTTAGGATCGTCCAAAAATTTTGAAACTCTTTCGAGATGTACTAAAACCTTGCCCTATCGCAACGCAACAATAAAATCTGAAAATAAACATCGGGAAGGTTGAAAAGTTGTATCCCAAAGATTGCCAGCTAAAATGACTCTAAGTCCTCATTATACGTAGAAATTTCTTTTTTAAGTCATAAGTCTAAGAGCACACTATTAAATACTAATCCATGCACGTATTTTATGGGGCGTTACATTATCTCCCCTTGGGATCATTCATCCCCGAATGATGACACGGAATACAGTCACACACGATTTTAAGCATACACATGTAGGACAGAACACATAAAACAAGAATCGTACCTTCCATCTCACTATTCGCTGGATCAAATAGGTTTGGCTATCTAACTCTCATGTCATTTTCTGACTGCCAAGTTGCTTCTTCAACTTTTTGATTTCGCCACAACACTTTATTTGAGGCTATCTCTTTGCTCCTCCATTTTCTCACTTGAAGATCTAAGATGGCTACAAGCTCTTCTTCATAAGTCAAGGAATCGTTCACCTTGATTTCCTAACAGGTAACACTAAAGAATGATCTCCAATGCACTTCTTCAACACTAGGTGGACATAAATCGATCTTACATGAAGGGTTGATTTGGTCATCAATAGGATCAACTAGTGTATCCACACTCACAACAAGTACATCATCATCAAGTGGCAAAGAAACAATAGACTCACATATAGGCAAGCTACAACTCATACTCAATGGGCTACTAGCCACACAATTATCATTCGGATATACAAAAGTGTAAGAGTTAGCTATTTTACCTTGACGTTCATGAGTGTGTTCATCTTTACCTTGGTGTTAAAGTCCATCACAAGTTTGGGAAGCAACTTCCTTCGGGAAGCTCTCATCGTAAGTTGTTTGGACAATTGAATTCTGAGGGAAGAGTATGGGTAACAATTGGCATATAATATCATTGTACCGTTGCATATCTTCAAGATCGTCATGGATGTGATTACACGTGGCTTTAAAATTATGGGCATCCATGGTACCTAAGCAAAAAAAAAAAAGACAACAACAAACAAAATAAAACAAACAAGATTAGTAGTAAAAGCTCCTTACCAATACTCGATACACTCACCTTTGTGATTCTCACAATTGGAGCGGCGAATATTGAAAGTTGCTTATACTCCGGCAGTCAATAAGATGTCAATCCTACTTGGAGGCCGGAATGGATACTTGTTTTGATTAATTCAAGACACAAAACAAAATTCACTTACAAACTTGAAACAAAGATGTTACTACGAGTTGTAGACACGTAATTTTATCCCGTCAATAATATTTCTTATTTCAATATCACACAATTTAATTTCATTTTTACAATTTTCCCCAAGAAAATAAATAACCACCTCATCTTTTACTTATTTATGTATTTATTTTTATTTTGTTTTATCCAATAACAAGTCATAACAAACTTTGTCTTATTCTAATATTCCAACAACCCACCCAATCAAAAATAGACACCTAACCCTTACACGTCTAATTAAAAAACAACAACTCACCCCTCACATTTCTTGTTGCCAAAGATAGGAACTTTCCAGTAAACTTCATAGACTATATCTACACTATATCTATAGATAAAAAAAATGGGGGGGGGGGGGGGGCACAAAAAAGAAAAGGGGGATTCTTTTTTTCATGATATAGAATACACACAGACAATTTCCATTTCTTTTGGATCACACGCAGAAAAAAACAATCATGGAGTGGGTAATACAAACCTACTCGCAATTTCTCCATTTTTGGACCGTATATGCAATAGAAAATGGAGAAAAAGAGAGACGAGAATGGTGAGGGAGAGTCAGAGGTAAGAATAGAAGGGGAGATCATGTCTAGTTATTTCTCCGGCGATACAGTCACCGAAAACATCAAAAACAGACCAAAGTTCGCTGCAACTGGCTGGTCAGGTCATTCTCGGGCTGATTCCGGTAGGGACTTGCCGTAAATGGTATATTGTTCTTTGGATCTTTTCTTCATAAGTTCTATTTTGGGTATCCACATGAATTTTGGACTTTTGTTAGATTTAGGTTTTGGGCCGGACTTCTGTTAGATTCAGGTCTTGGGTTTTTGTGTTTCGAAACTGGTTTTATTCAATTCGTGAGTTGGAAATTCAAGATTTGTGGTATTCTTTGGGGTTCCCGAACGGCTTCACTACTCATTCAAAAATACATAAAAGGTGCAATTATATTCTTCTCTTCTTTATTTCATTGTTTATAATGTTCGATGCTATGAATTAAATATGGTGTGTTGGTTGATCCGTGATGATGTGAATTGTTGTTTATTCGGTATTTGACTTCCTTGATTGTGGATTCATTATAGTTTGTATGATGAAATAATATCTTATTAATGATTAAGTTGGATTTTGGTGTAAAAGATCGAAAATTGTTAAAAGTGAATATTGATTTATGTTGGTTTAGCGATGATTGCCTGTTTTTGAATTAACATCGACTTTGCTAAGTTTGATAGTATGATGTTTTTGGTTGTGGTTCGTTGGGCAAGCAATAGAGGTAGGTAAATTTAAGAACGTTGGATTGGTGATTGCTTGAAATGTGTGTTGAATGGTTCTATTTTATCACTTTTGGATCAATTGTACTATTTAGCCAGGGAATACCCCAAGGTTTTATGTACTTATTCAGCGGGGAATGCCCCAAGGTATCTTGTACTTGGAGAACGTTGGTGATGAAGGACCGAGGCATCGGGTAGAGAATTAGCCTAGGATTAGTGTAGAATAGAATTTACATTTTTTGCATTTTTTTGGACTGTATAATTTAGACTGGACATTGTTTTGGATTTGTTTATTTGATTGATCATTTTGTTTGTGTTTTGTGTGGTTTATACATTCATAGTTTTAAAATTAGCCGATATATTTCACCAAGCAACCTTGATCGAACCAAGGGATCGAGGGGTGCCTAACACCTTCCCTTGGTCAATAGAATTCCTTAGCCAAAATCTCTGCTTGCGGATCAGTTTTACAGAGTCAAAACCATTTTGAAAAAGGATATCCACAGGTGACTTGGCACACCCGATTTATGCCAAGTGGCGACTCTAAGTTTATAATAAAATGAATCCTTTTCGAAATAAATTTTCATCTGTTGTCATTTTATAATAAAAACCCTTTTAAAACAATTAAAATCATGATTCTATTTGGGGGTTAAAAAAAGGGGTGTGACGGCTCTGGCGACTCTGTTGGGTACTTCTCAGAATTCGAGCTTATTCTTTTTGGAGTTGTATCATCTTAGTTTGACATTATGGGTGTGTAAACATTGTTTGTGTTATTGTTTGTTGTTTATTTTATCATTGTCGAGTGCTTACGTGCTCTTTCTTTATAGTTTTTCTCTTATGCGTTACTGCTTTATTACAGGCATCATGTCCATAATCCAAGTCAATTATTTCTGTAACAAGTTATGTAGTACATGCTTTGTACACGACCTATAGTTGAGTCACCCTTATTTTAGGAGAGGGAGCCGTTGGCTAGTATGGAGTAGGTGGACAGCTAAAACAACCACTATCGATCATACGCTCTCCCGAATAGCCTTGTTAGTGAACCCCAGTGTAGGTCAACCTTTAGGTCATACTTATGTGCATCATATTGAGACCTAGCGGGGCCTATTTGGTCCTTTATAGGAGACTCACCTCTACCGCATCCCTACGTGCTAAATGTTGAATCTTTGAGGGTAATGAGGTCTTTTGACGGACTGATTTGGGGAAAACTTGTGTTAGAAATAAAGTGGGTAGGCAATGAAAAAAAGTGAGTCGAAGAAAACAAAAAAAACAGAAAAGAAAAGAGAGAGTTTCGTAGTTTTTAGAGTTGTTTAGGAATTTTGTTTTTCACAATCCAAAAATTCAAAAAAATCTTTTTACCTTTTGCACTCATTTGTCAAAATCAAAAACATCAAAAAAAAATTCTTTTGTTTCCTTAAGCAACTATTGACAATTCGAAAACTCCAAAAAAGATATTTATTCATATGAGTTTTTATAAAAGAAAAATGCAAAAATTGTAGAAATTTTGTACATTTCATGAAAACACCAAAAAAGATTTTTTCTTTCATAGTTGTTGTGTTTGTCTTATGTGGAGTGTCAAATTTAAAATCCCCAAAAAGATTTTATTTTCATCATTGTAGCTCCATCTCTCAAGTTAGGGTTCATTCGGTCCTTTAATAGTTAATTGTCCAATCAGGACGAACTACGCATACCTGATTCACATCCCTCAGGATGGGATACGTAGGCAACCCTCGGTGGGTCCGGTAATCTTTATTTTAGCCTTTGTCTTAGCCTTAGCCTAGGTCTTTTTCCTCATAATTTAGTGTTGTTAGCAGGTCTTAGCCAAGTAGCCTGATTTTATTCAGTGATACTGTTCGGCCAATTGGAGTCATAAAGTGGTCTGTCCCTTCGACATATATCCGCGTCAAATTCCCAAGGGTTGGGAATCTTTCGTTCCTGTTGAATTTTGAGATAATATCTTATGTCTTATTACAAGATGGATCTGTCCACAAAGTATAGAGTCTGAATGGTTGGCAAGGTGCCTAAAAAGTTAATCAAATGGTGGGGCACGTTTAACTACGTCGAGCAACAGGGGTTGGCAAAGAAGTCAGGCACTCTCACTTCCCTACTAGATCTTACGCCCAACCCAGATCTGATCAAGGATATATCGACTTTTTGGGATCCAAGCTGTTCAGTGTTTAGGTTTGGAAGTTGTGAAATGACGCCTACTCTGGTAGAGATATCTGGTTTTTTTAAGTTTCCTTACATTAAGAAAACAATGATTTGGGCACAAACTCATTCTCCCACACGGTTTCTTTATGGTTATGGTTTAAAGGCCAATAACCACTTGATGTGACTTAACCAATCTTGGGTCTCTATTGATTATTTGTATGCTCGGTTTGGACCTTCAGACGGTTTTGATTGCTTTTGGGATGAGTTCTATACAACCAAGGAGAATTGGGAGAAACATCGTCTAGAAGTCTTCACTCTCGCCTTGTTGGGCATTTTGGTATTCCCATTAGAATAAAGACGGGTTAATACTCTCTTGCAGACTGTAGTGATAGCCTTATTTCATAAAGAGCTAGGGGAAATATTCACACTCGTACCTATGATCTTGGCAGAAATATATAAAGCTTTAACAGAGGTAAAAGGAAGGATGAGATTCTTTGAGGGAAGCAACCTGATATTGCAATTGTGGATGATGGACCACTTGCATGAGCCTTCTTTGATTAGGTTGGATGTGATTGATCTTTGTATGCCTGAGCGAGTGAACGCCATGAATCAGAGAATGCATTCTGATAAGTTCTCGCTGCCTATAGGGATCGATTCTTGGATTGAATTTCTCGAGTTAAGAACTAAAGACAACATTCTGTGGACCTATCTCTTATTTCGTCCAAAAATAATCTTGTGTGGTTGTCCGATACAACCTCTTTTAGTCTTGTTAGGAATCAATTACACTAGACCGTACTATCTTTTTAGGGTAATGCTCTAGTTGGGTAGACTGCAGGACATTCCCCCGGTAATGGACCTTCTGAAGGATGTCGAGCATTTTAATTAGGTAAAAGTAAATATGAAGAATTGTTCAATCACGCAATAAATCTAGGTGTGGATACTCTCAAAGTAGGTCTGGATAATCTAGGGTAGACTCAAAGATATGAGATCTGGATGCAAACCATACCTCAGGGTATTAGTAGGCCAATGCCCTTTCAACTTAGAGAAAGAATACAAGAAGAATGCATTGTTGATGACAGACAGGATGCAATTGCTGGGTCCAAAGTGGAGACACTGAGAGTTCAGTTATCAGATTTGCTCAATACTGTAGAAAGGTATCAGAAAAATCTTTCCAGGTGCACTCCCTATAGATTTCCCAAATATCAGGGTGTCTTTGCAGGATATGCTACAAAATTTCAATGGGAGGAAGAGAACTTCACAGACTGGTCTATCTCAGCCAGGGTCATCATGCAGAGCACCAGTTTTAAGGAGCATTTCCTATCGTTTGTTTAGTTTGAGTCCTTTACTTTTCTGCCATTATAGTGTTGTGTCTTTGTTAAGTCGGTATCAAGTTTCTTTAACATTAAGAGTCTCTACTATGAGTATGGCGCATGTTATCTTAGGGGTCTAAATGTTGTTTAGTCTTTGTTAATCAGTTTTAAGGTTGTCTTAAATTCAAAGTTTGTTTAGTTGTCTCTTTTATAAAATGTAGTGAAGTTGCGGGGTTGTTTCCTTTTACGTGTTTTGTGAATAAAAAAATCAAACATCTAAAATCTTCAACTTTGTGGTGCATGCATGCATCTCCCGAACTATGCAAGATCTGATTTATGTATAACATGATACATAGGCAACCTACTTTTGGGTTCGATCTAATCATTTTGTTTCTTTGATTTTCCTCAATTTTCCTCTTTTAAAGAAAAACAAAAGCCATAAAGAATTTTAAAAAGAAATGAGATCGCGATAGCAAGAAAGAAAGAAAGAGAAATAAGAGAAGAAAAGAGGAAGAGAAGAGACTATGCAAAAGAAGAGAGAAGTGAAGGTGAAAAGTAAAAAGAACGAGGTGTGATAATGTAATGGGGAAATTGGGATGATGTTAAAATGGACTCATTACCCTCAAAGGCCGATAGAAATGTGCATAAACCTAGGATTTATACAATATGATTTCTATGCTTGTTGCCCGACCTAATCCTTATGAGTTTTGTCTTTGATAAGCATGTTCTTTCAGATAAGTGGTTGGTTTGTAGAACTCTGGGTAGTCATCCGTACTTCACTAGATCAAAATCGAAGCTTGCCATGGCTAGTAGGGAGATTGAAAATTCACTCATTGACCCAGATAAGGATCCCAAGGAAGAAAGTTCAGAACGCAATGAACAGGGTATTCTTTGGACCAAATCGATGTGCTATAGCCTACGATTTTGGGGTTGAGCTCAGGATCTAGGCGCGCTGGGGACGAAATCGACTGGGGCGTGCCAAGGAGGTTGGGGATCGTCCCAGTATGGTCCGTTTAATTTTTCGTGGCTATTTGGGTGGACAAACGGGAGAAATAGCGTGAATGGAGTATTTTCGAACCAATTCGATATGCTATAGCCCACGATTTTGAGTGTGGGCCCAGGCGTGCTGTGGGTCAAAAATTGATCGGGGGCATGCCAGTGAGGTTGGGGATCATCCCAGTGTGGTTATTTTAATTTTTCGTAGCCATTTGATTGGAAAAATAGGCGAACCGGTGCAAACAGAGGGTTTTCAGGCCAAATCAGTGTACTATAGCCCACGATTTTGGGGGTGGACCCGAGGTCCACGCGTGTTGAAAGCCAAAAATTGATCGGGGCGCACTAGGTAGGTTGGGGATCGTCCAAGTGTGGTTCGTTCAATTTTTTGTGGCCATTTGGTGGAAAACATGGGAGAAACAGCACGAACGGGGCATTTTCAGGCTAAATCGGTGTGCTATAGCCCACGGTTTCGGGGGAGAGCCCGAGGTTCGGGCGTGCTGTCGGCCAAAAATTAACCCGGAGTGCCAGGGAAGTTGGGGATCATTCCAGTGTGGTCCGTTTAATTTTTTGTTGCCATTTGGGTGGACAAGCGGGTGAAACGGCGCGAATGGAAAATTTTTAGGCCAAATCGGTGTGCTATAGCCCACTGTTTTGGGGTTGGACCTGGGGTCTGGGCGTGTTGTGGGCCAAAAATAGACTGGGGCATGCCAGGGAGGTTGGGGATTTTCCCAGTGTGGTCCGTTTAATTTTTTGTGGCCATTTGGGTGGACAAACGGACGAAATGGCGGGAACGGCGCATTTTTTTTGCCAAATTAGTGTGCTATAGCCCACGGTTTTGGGGGTGGGCCCGGAGTCCGGGAGTGTTGTAGGTCAAAAATCATCCGAGGCATGCTAGGGAAGTTGGGAATCTTCCCAGTGTGGTCCGTTTGATTTTTCATAGCCATTTTGGTGGACAAACGGGCGAAACGGTGTGAACTAGGCATTTTCCTGCAAAATCGGTGTGCTATAGCCCACGGTTTTGGGGTGGGCCCGTGATCCGATGTGCTGTGGGCTGAAATTTGACCGGGGTATGCCAGGGAGGTTAGGTATTATCCCAGTGTGGTCTATTTTATTTTTCGTGGCCATTTGGCTTGACAAACGAGTCAAACGGCACAAACCAGGCATTTTTAGGACAAATCGGTGTGCAATAGCCCACAGTTTTGGGGGTGAGCCCAGGGTCCGAGTGTGCTGTGGGCTAAAAATCAACCGAGGCATGCCAGGGTGGTTGGGGATCATCCTAGTATGGTCCGTTAAATTTTTCGTGGCCATTTGAGTAGAAAAATGGGTGAAACGGTGCGAACGGGTAGTTTTCAGGCCAAATCGGTGTGCTATAGCCCACAGTTTTGGGGTGAGCTCGGGGTCCAGGCACGCTGTGGGCCAAAAATCGACCGGGGCATGTCAGGGAGGTTGGGGATCATCCCCATGTGGTCATTTTAATTTTTCATGGCCATTTGAGTGGACAAACGGACAAACCGGCATAAATGGGGCATTTTTTAGCCAAATCAGTGTGCTACAACCCACGGTTTCGGCGGTGGGCTCGGGCGTGCTGTGGGCTAAAAATTGACCAGGTCATGCCAGAGAGGTTAGGGATCATTCTAGTGTGCTCCTTTTAATTTTTCATGGCCAGTTGGGTGGACAAACAGGCGAAACGGTGCGAATGGGGCATTTTCTAGCCAAATCAGTGTGCTACAACCCATGGTTTCGGGGGTGAACTCGGGGTCTGGACGTGCTGTATGCTGAAAATCGACCGGGGTATGCCAGGGAGGTTGGGGATCATCCCAGTATGGTCCGTTTAATATTTTGTGGCCATTTGGGTGGACATACAGGCGAAACGGCATGAACGGGGCATTTTTGGGCCTAATTGGTGTACTATAGCCCACGATTTCGGGGGTGGGCTCAGAGTCTGGGCGTGCTGTGGGCTGAAAATCAATCAGGGCATGCCAGGGAGGTTGGGGATTGTCCATTGTGGTCCGTTTAATTTTTCATGGTCATTTGGGTGGACAAACAGGCGAAATAGCAAACGGACCATTTTGGGAGTGGGCCCAGGGTTCGGGCGCGCTGTGGCTTGAAAATCGACCGGGGATGTCCAGGATATTTGGGATCATCCAAGTATGGTCAGTTTAATTATTTGTGGCTATTTAGGTGGACAAATGGGCAAAACAGAGTGAATGAGGCATTTTTGGGGCCAAATCGGTGTGCTATTTCCCTTGATTTCGGGGGTGAGCCCGGGGTCCGAGCTTGCTGTGGGCCAGAAATTGATTGAGGAATGCCAGGGAGGTTTGGGATCATCCTAGTGTGTTTCATTAAATTTTTCGTGGCTATTTGGGTGGACAAACGGGCAACACAGTGTGAATGGGCATTTTTGGGGTAAATAAATGTGCTATATAGCCCACGGTTTCAGGGGTGGGCTCGGGGTTCAGGGACGCTGTAGGCTGAAAATCGATCGGGGCATGCCAGAGGGGTTGAGGATCGTCCCAGTGTGTTTCATTTAATTTTTTGTGGCCATTTGGGTGGACAAACAGGCAAAACGGAGCGAACAGAGCATTTTTAGGCAAATCGATGTGCTATAGCCTACTGTTTTGGGGGTGGGCTCGGGGTTCAAGCGTGCGGTGGGCAAAAAATTGATCGGGGCATGCCTGAGAGATTAGGGATCATCCCAGTGTGGTTCGTTTAATTTTTTGTGGTCATTTGGATGGACAAATGGGCGAAATGACACGAATGGGGTATTTTATGCCTAAATTGGTATGCTATAGCCCACGATTTCTGGGGTGGGCTTGGGATCCGAGCATGCTGTTCAACAAAAATTGACCGGAGCATGCCAGGGAGGTTGTAGATCATCCCAGTGTGGTCCATTTTATTTTTCGTGTCCATTTGGGTGGGAAAACTAGTGAAACGGAAAATGGGGCATTTTCGGGCCTAATCGGCGTGCTATATCCCACAGTTTCTGGGGTGGACCCAGGGTCCGGGCATGCAGTGGGTCGATAATCGACCGGGGCATGCTAGGGAGGTTGGAGATCATCCCAGTGTGGTCCATTTAATTTTTTGTGACCATTTTGGTGGACAATCGAGCGAAACAACACGAACGGGGCATTTTTGGGCTAAATTGATGTGCTATAGCCCACGGTTTCAAGGGTGGGCCCAGAGTTTATGCATTCTGTGGGCCGATAATCAATCGTGGTATTCCAGGGAGGTTAGGAATCATCCCAGTGTAGTCCGTTTAATTTGTTGTGGTTATTTGTGTGAACAAACGGGCAAAACGGGGTAAGCAGTGCATTTTTTGGCTAAATCTGTGTCTATAGCCCATGATTTTGGGGATGGGGCCGGGGTCCAACGTGCTGTAGGCAAAAATTTACCGCGGCGTGCTAGAGAGGTTGAGGATCATCCCAGTGTGGTCCATTTTATTTTTCATGGCCATTTGGGAGGATAAACAGGCAAAACAGCGCGAACGGAGCATTTTTGGGCCAAATTAATGTGCTATAGCCTACGATTTTGGGGGTGGGCCCAAGGACAAGGTGTGTTATGGGCCGAACATTGATCGGGGCGTGACAGGGAGGTTGGGGATCAACCCAGTGTGGTCCATTTAATTTTTCGTGGCTATTTTGGTGGACAAACGGGCGAAACGGCACGAAAAGGGCATTTTCGGGCCAAAACGGTGCGCTATAGCCCACGGTTTTAGGGATGGGCCAGTAGTTCAGGCGTGATATGGGTTGAAACTAGATCGGGGTGAGCCAGCGTGGTTGGGGATCTTCCCAGTGTGGTCTGTTGAATTTTTTGTCTCTATTTGGGTGGACAAAAGGGTGAAACGATGCGAACGAGGCATTTTTGGGGCAAATCGATGTGCTATAACCCACGGTTCCAGGGGTGGGCCAATGTCCTGGTGCGCTGTGGCCCAAAAATTGATCGAGGCATGCCACGGAGGTTAGGAATTATCCCAGTGTGGTCCGTTTAATTTTTCATGGCCATTTGGATGGAGAAACGTGCGAAACAACGTGAACAGAGCATTTTTGGGCCAAATCCATGTTCTACAGCCCGTTTCTGGGGTGGGCCCGGGGTTCGGGTGTGGTGCGGGCCAAAAATTGACCAGGGCGTGCCAGGGAGGTTGGGGATCATCCTAGTATGGTCCATTTAATTTTTTGTGGCCATTTGGGTGGACAAACGGGTGAAACGGCATGAACGGGGCATTTTTGTGCCAAACCAGTGTGCTATAGCCCACGGTTTTGGGAGTGAACTCGGGGTTCGGGCGTGCTATGGGCGAAAAATCAACCTGGGCATGCCAGGGAAGTTGGGGATCATTCCAGTATGGTCCGTTTAATTTTTTGTGGCCATTTGGGTGTACAAACGGGTGAAATGATGCGAACGGGGCATTTTCGAGCCAAATCGGTGTGTTATAGCCCATGGTTTTGGGGGTGGGACCGAGTCTGGGCGTGCTATGGACCAAAAATTGACTGGGGCATTCCAGGGAGGTTGGCGATCATCCCAGTGTGGTCTGTTAAATTTTTCATGGCTATTTGGGAGGACAAATGAGCGAAACAGCACAAACGGGGCAGTTTTGAGCCAAATCGGTGTGCTATAGCCAACTGTTTCGGGGTAGGCCTGGGGTTCAGGCGTGCCAGATCCAGTGTGGTCCATTCAATTTTTCGTGGCCATTTGGGTGGACAAACATGTGAAACGGTGCGAATAGGATATTTTTGGGCCAAAACAGTGTGCTATATCCCACGGTTTTGGGGGTGAGCACGGTATTTGAGCGTCCTGTGTGTTGAAAATCCACCGGGGCATGCCAGGAAGGTTGGCAATCTTTCCAATATGGTCCGTTTAATTTTTTGTGGCCATTTGGTTGGACAAACGGGTTAAACGGCGCGAAGAGGCATTTTTGGAATAAATCGGTGTGCTATAGCCCAGGGTTTTGGGGGTAGGCCCGGGGTCCGGTGTACTGTGGGACAAAAATAGAACGGAGCATGCCAGGGAGGTTATGGATCATTCCAGTGTGGTCCTTTTATTTTCTCGTGGCTATTTGAGGGGACAAACGAGCAAAACGGCGCGAACGGGAAATTTTTTAGTCAAATCGGTGTGCTATAACCCACTATTTCTGGGGTGGGACCGGGCATGCTGTGGGTCAAAAATTGATCGGGGCGTGACAGAAAGGTTGGGGATCATCCCAGTATGGTCCATTTAATTTTTCATGGACATTTGGGTAGATAAATGGGCGAAACGGTGCGAACGCAACATTTTTCGGCTAAATCGGTGTTTTATAGCCTACGGTTTTGAGGGTGGACCCGAGGTCCAGGCTCGCTGTGGGCCAAAAATTGACCGGTCGTGCCAGTAAGGTTGGCGATCTTCCAGTGTGGTCCGTTTAATTTTTTGTTGACATTTGGGTGGACAAACGGGTGAAACGGCGTGAATGGGGCATTTTGAACCTAATCAATGTGCTATATCCCACAATTTTGGGGGTGCGCCTGGGGTACGGACATGTTGTGGGCCAAATATTGACCGAGGCATGCCAAGGAGGTTAGGGATCGTACCAGTGTGGTCTTTTTAATTGTTCATGGCCATTTAGGTGGACAAACAGGCAAAACGGCACGAATGAGGCATTTTCAAGCTAAATCGGTGTGCTATAGCCAACGATTTTAGGGGTAGGCCCATGGTTCGGATGTGTTGTCGGGCGAAAATTGATCGAGGCAGGCCAGGGAAGTTGGGGATTATCCCAGTGTGGTTCGTTTAATTTTTCAAGGCCATTTGTGTGGACAAACTCTCAAAACGGCATGAACGGGGCATTTTCTGGCCAAATAGGTGTTCTATAGCCCACGGTTTCGAGGGTGGTCTCAGGTTTCGGGAGTACTGTGGGCTAAAAATTGACCGGGGCATGCCAGGGAGGTTGGGGATCATCCTAGTGTAGTTCGTTTAATTATTCGTGGCCAGTTTGGTGGATAAACGGGCTTAACGATGCGAACGGGATATTTTTGGGTCTAATCGATGTGCTATAGCCCACAATTTTAGGGGTGGGCCCGGGTTTCGGGCATGCTGTGGGATGAAAATTGACTAGTGTGTGCTAGGGAGGTTAAGGATCATCCCTGTGTGGTCCGTTTAATTTTTTATGGCTATTTGGGTGGACAAACGGGCAAAACAGGAGTATTTCTGGGTAAAATCGGTGTGCTATAGCCCACGGTTTCGGGAGTTGACCCAGGGTCCAGCATGCTGTTGGCCGAAAATTGATTGAGGCGTGCCAGTGAGTTTGAGGATCGTCCCAATGTGGTTCGTTTAATTTCTTGTGGTCATTTGGGTGGGTAAATGGGCAAACCCCAATGCGTATGGGGTGTTTTCATGCCAAATCAGTGTGATATATCCCACAATTTAGGGGTAGACCCAGGGTCCGGGCGTGCCATGGGCAAAAAATTGATCGGGGTATGCCAGGGAGGTTGGGGATCATCCTAGTGTGGTCCATTTGATTTTTGGTTGCCATATGGGTGGATAAATGGGAAAAATGGCGAGAACGAGGCATTTTCGAGCCAAATCGATGTCCTACATCCCACGGTTTTAACGATGGTCATGTGGTTCTAGTGCGCTATGGGCCAAAAATTGATCGGGGCATGCCAGGGAGGTTGGGGATCGTCCCAGTTTGGTCTGTTTAATTTTTCATTTCTATTTGGGTGGATAAACGAGCGAAATGGCACGAAATGGGCATTATCGGGCCAAAACGATGTGTTATACCCCACGATCTTGGGGGTAGGCCCGGGGTTTGGGCGAGCTGTGGGCTAAAAATCAACCGAGGCATGCCAGGGAGGTTGGGGATCATCCCAATATGGTCCGTTAATTTTTTTGGCCATTTGGGTAGACAAACAAGTAAAACGGTGCGAGCGGGGCATTTTCGAGCCAAAATGGTGTGCTAAGCCCACAGTTTTGGAAGTGGGCCCAGGGTCCGAGTGCACGTGAGCCTAAAATTGACTGAAGCGTGCCAAGGAGGTTAGAAATCATCCCAGTGTGCTCCTTTTAATTTTTTATGGCCATTTGGGTGGACAAACGGGTAAATCGGTGCGAACTAGGCATTTTTAGGCCAAATCAGTGTGCTATAGCCTACGATTTTGGGGGTGGGCCCGATTTCTGGGCGTGCCGTGGGTCGAAAATCGATCGGGGAATGCCGGGAGGTTTGACATCATCCCAGTGTGGTCAATTTAATTTTTCGTGACATTTGGGTGGACAAACTGGTGAAACGGCACGAACGGGGCATTTTCGGGCCAAATATATGTGCTATAGCCCATGGTTTCGGGGATGGGTTTGGGGTCCAAGCGCGCTATGGGCCGAAACTCGACCTAGCATGCCAGGGAGGTTAGAGATCGCCCCAGTGTGGTCCATTTAATTTTTCATGGACATTTGGGTGGACAAACGGGCTAAACGGCGCGAACGGGGTATTTTTGAGCCAAATCGATGTCCTATATCACACGGTTTTGGGGGTGGTCATGGGATTCGGGCGTGTTGTGGGCCAAAAATCTATCGGGGCGTGCCTAGGAGATTGGCGATCTTCCCAGTATGGTCCGTTTAATTTTTCATGGCCATTTGGGAGGATAAAAGGGCGAAACAGCTTGAATGGGGCATTTTCGAGATAAATTGGTTTGCTATAGCCCAGGGTTTTGGGGGTGGACCCGTGGTCCAGCGTGTTGTTAGCCAAAAATCGACCTGGGTGTACCAGGGAGGTTAGGGATCATTCCAATGTAGTTTGTTTAATATCTTGTGGCTATTTGGGGGGAGAAACAGGTGAAACGGTGTGAACCAAGAATTTTTGGGCTAAATCGGTGTGCTATAGCCCACTATTTCAGGGGTGGCCCCGAGGTCCGGGCGTGATATGGGCCAAAAATTGATCAGGCTGTGATAGGGTAGTTGGGGATCGTCCCAGTATGGTCTGTTTAATTTTTCGTGGATATTTGGGTGGACAAACGATTGAAACGGCGCAAACGGGGTATCTTCGAGCTAAGTATGTGGGCTATAGCCCCCGATTTTGGTGCTGGGCCTGGGGTCCATGCTCACTGTGGGTTGAAAATTGAGCGATCATGCTAGGAAGGTTGGCTATCTTCCCAGTATGGTTTGTTTAAATATTTTGTGGCTATTTGGGTAGACAAACGGGCGAAACGGCGTGAATACAGCATTTTTGAGCCCAATCGGTGTGATATAGCCCACGATTTTGGGGGTAGGCCTGGGGTTCGAACATGCTGTGGGCCGAAAATTGACTAGGGCATTCCAGGAAGGTTGGAGATCATCCCAGTATGGTCCGTTCAATTTTTCATTGCCATTTGCATGAACAAACTTGCCAAACGGCGCAAACGGGGAAGTTTTCGGTCAAATCGGTGTTCTATAGCCCACAATTTTGGGGTGGTCTCGGGATCCGGGTGTGCTGTGGGCCAAAAATTTATTGGGGTATGCCAAAAAGGTTGGAGATCATCCCAGTGTGGTCCGTTTAATTGTTCGTGGCTATTTTGGAGAACAAATGGGCGCAATGGTGAAAATGGGATATTTTTGGGCCAAATCGGTGTACTATAGCCCACGTTTTTAGGGGTGGGCCAGGGGTCCAGGCGTGTTGTGGGCCAAAAATCAACCAGTGTGTGCCAGGGAGGTTGGGGATCGTCCCAGTATGATTCGTTTAATTTTTCGTGGCCATTTGTGTGGACAAACGGGCGAAACGAGGCAAACGAGGCATTTTCATGTTAAATCGGTGTGCTATAGCCCATGGTTTCGGGGGTTGGGCTAGGGTCCAGCACGCTGTGGGTCGAAAATCGACCGAGGCATGCCAGTGAGGTTGGGGATCGTTCCAGTGTGGTCTATTTAATTTCTCGTGGCTATTTGAGTGGACAAACGGGCAAAATAATGCGAACAGGGCATTTTTGTACCAAATCGGTGTGCTATATTCCATAGTTTTGGGGGTGGGCCCGAGGTTCGGTGTGCTATGGGCCAAAAATTGATTGGGGTATACCAGGGATGTTGGGGATCGTCCCAGTATAGTCCGTTTAATTTTTTGTGGACATATGGGAGGACAAACGGGTGAAATGGTGCGAACGGGGAATTTTTATGCCAAATTGGTGTTCTATAGCCCATGGTTTCGGGGGTGGGCTCGGGGTTCAATCGTGCTGTGGGACAAAAATCTATCGGAACATGCCAGGGAAGTTTTGAATCATCCCAGTGCGGTCCGTTTAATTTTTCGTGGGCATTTGGGTGGACAAATGGGTAAAACGATACGAATGGGGCATTTTCGAGCTGAATCGGTGTGCTATATAGCCCATGGTTTCAGGGGAGATCGTAGGTTCTGGGCGTGCTATGGGCGAAAATTCAACCAGGGAGTCCCAGGGAGGTTGGGGATTTTTCCAGTATAGTCCGTTTAATTTTCCGTGGCTATTAGGGTGGACAAATGGGTGAAATGGCGGGAACAAGGCATTTTCAAGCAAAATCGGTGTGCTATAGCCCACGATTTTAGGGGTGGGCTCGGGGTTTGGACGTGCTGTGGGTCAAAAATCGATCAGGGCATGCCAGGGAGGTTGGGGATCATCCCATTATGGCCCATTTAATTTTTCGTCGCCATTTGGGTGGACAAACGAGTGAAACAACCTGAATGGGTCATTTTTGAGATAACTCGGTGTGCTACACCCCACGGTTTTAGGGGTGGTCCCGAGGTCCGAAGTGCCATGGGCTAAAAATCGATCGAGGTGTGGTAGGTAGGTTGGGATCATCCCAGTGTGATCCATTTAATTTTTTGTGACCATTTGGGTGGACATGGAGCATTTTTTGACCAAATCGGTCTGCTATTGCCTACGGTTTTGGGGTGGGAATGGGATACGGGTGTGCTGTGGGCCGAAAATCAACTAGGGTGTGCTAAGGAGGTTAGAGATCATCCCAGTTTGGTCCGTTTAATTTTTCGTAGCCGTTTGGGTGGACAAACAAACGAAACGGCGCGAACAGGGTATTTTGGGGCCAATTTGATGTGCTATAGCCCACGATTTCAGGGGTGAGCCCAGGGTCTAGGTGTGATATGGGTCAAAAATTGACTGGTTCATGCTAAGGAGGTTGGAGATCATCCCAGTGTAGTCCGTTTAATTTTTTGCGGCCATTTGGGTGGACAAATGGGCAAAACAGCATGAATAGAGCATTTTCGAGCCAAATCGGGGTGCTATAGCCCACAGTTTCGGGGGTGGGCCCGAGGTTCGGGCGTACTGTGGGTCAAAAATTGATCGGGGCATGCTATGGAGGTTGGGGATCCTCCCAGTTTAGTTCATTTAATTTTTTGTGGCCATCTGGGTGGACAAAAGGGCAAAATAGCGTGAACAGAGCATTCTCGGGGTCCGGGCGTGTTGTCGTCCAAAAATTGATCAGAGCATGCCAAGAAGGTTGGGGATCATGCTAGTGTGGTCCATTTAATTTTTCATGTCCATTTGAGTGGACAAACCTGGGGAAACGGCGCGAGTGGGGCACTTTCAGGCCAAATCGTTGTGCTATAGCCTACGGTTTTGGGGGTATGCCCAGGGTCCGGGCGTGCTGTAGTCCAAAAATCAACCGGGGTGTGCCAAGGAGGTTGGGGATTGTCCCAGCGCGGTTCGTTTAATTTTTTGTGTCCAATTGGGTGGACAAACGGGCGAAACGATGCGTAGTGAGATTTTCGGGCTAAATCGGTGTTCTATGGCCCACGACTTCAAGGATGGGCTCGGGGTTCGGGCGTGCTGTGGGCCGAAAATTGATCGGGGCTTGTCAGGGAGGTTGAGGTTCAACCCAGTGTGGTCCATTTAATTTTTCGTGGCCATTTGGGTGGACAAAGGGGCGAAACGACGTGAACGGGGCATTTTTGGGCCAAATCAGTGTGTCATAGCCCACGGTTTTGGGCGTGGTCTCCGGGTCCGAGCGTGCTGTGGGCCAAAAATTGATCCGGGTGTGTCAGAGAGGTTGGGGGTCATTCCAGTGTGGTGCGTTTATTATTTTTTGACCATTTGGGTGGACAAACCTGGCCAAACAGCGCGAACGACACATTTTTAGGGCAAATTGGTGTATAGCCCAAGGTTTTGGGGGTGGACCCGGGATCCGGGCGTGCTGTCGGCCAGAAAATTGACTGGGGCGTGCCAGGGAGGTTGGAGTTCATCCCAGTGTGGTCCATTAATTTTTTGTGGCTAGTTGGGTGGTCAAACGGGTGAAACGACTCGAACGGGAAATTTTTAGGCCAAATCGGTGTGATATAACCTACAATTTTGGGGGTGGACTCGAGCGTACTGTGGGCCAAAAATCGACCAGGCATGCCAAGGATGTTGGGGATCATCCCAGTGTGGCCCGTTTAAATTTTTTGGCCATTTAGGTGGACAAATAGGCAAAATAGCGCGAACGGGGTATTTTCGGGCCAAATCGATGTGCTATAGCCTAGGGTTTCAGGGGTGGGCCTGCGGTCCGGGCGCGCTGTGGGCAGAAAATCAATCGAGGTGTGCCAGGGAGGTTAGGTATAGTTTCAGTGTTGTTCGTTTAATTTTTCATGGACATTTGGGTTGATAAACGGGATAAAACTGCGTGAACAGGGCATTTTTGGGCTAAATCGGTATGCTATACCCACGATTTTAGGGTGGGCCCAGGGACCAGTCGTGCTGTAAGCCAAAAATTAATTGGGACGTGCTAGGGAGGTTGAGGATCGTCCCAGTGTCATTCATTTAATTTTTTGTGGCCATATGGGTGGACAAACGAGTGAAACAACGCGAATTGGGTATTTTTCGGCCAAATCGGTGTGTTATAGCCTACGATTTTTGAGGTGAACCCGAGGTTCGGGCTTGGTGTTGTTCGAAAATTTATCGGGGCATGCCAGGGAAGTAGGGGATCGACCCAGTGTGGTCCGTATAATTTTTTGTGGCCATTTGGGTGGACAAACAGGCAAAACAACGCGAGCGGGGTATTTTCGGGCCAAATCAATGTGCTATAGCCCAAGATTTTGGGTTGGGCCTGAGGTCCGGCATGCTATGGGCTGAATATTGACTGGGGCATGCCAGGGAGGTTGGGGATCATCCCAGTGTGGTCCGTTTAATTTTTTAGGGCCATTTGAATGGACAAACGGGCAAAACGGCGCGAACGTGGCATTTTAGGCCTAATTGATGTGCTATAGCCCACAGATTCGTGGGTGGCCTCGGGGCCAGGTATGCTGTGGGTCGAAAATCCATCGGGGCATTCCAGGGAAGTTGGGGATCATCCCAGTGTGGTCTGTTTAATTTTTATGGCCATTAGTGTGGACAAACGGGCGAAACGACGCGAACAGGGCTTTTTCTGGCCAAATCGATGTGCTATAGCCCATGATTTTGGGGGTGGGCCAGGGGTCCGGGCTTGTTCTAGGACAATAATTAAGCGAGGCATAACAGGGAGGTCAGGGATCATCCTAGTGTGGTCCGTTTAATTTTTCATGGCCATTTGGGTGGACAAACGGGCGAAACAGCGCGAAAGGGCCATTTTCGTACCAAATTGATGTGCTATAGCCCGTAGTTTTGGGGGTGGGCCCCGGGTTCAGGCATGCTGTATTTTGTAAATCGATCGGGGCATGCCAGGGAGGTTGGGGGTTGTCCCAGTGCAGTCCATTTAATTTTTTGTGTCTATTTGGGTAGACAAACGGGCGAAACTGCGTGAACGGGGCATTTTTGGGCCAAATTTGTGTGCTATAACCCACAATTTTGATGGTGGACCCGGGGTCCGGGCATTCTGTAGGCCGAAAATCGATCGGGGAATGCCATGGAGGTTGAGGATTGTCCCAGTGTGGTCCGTTTAATTTCTCGTGGCCATTTGGGTGGACAAACGGGCGAAACAACATGAACGGAGCATTTTTCTGCCAAATCGGTGAGTTATATCCCACAGTTTTAGGGGTGGGCCCGGGGACCGGGCGTGCTTTGGGAGAAAAATCAATTGGGGCATCCCAGGGAGGTTGGGGATCGACCCAGTGTGGTCCGTTTAAATTTTTGTGTCCATATGGGTGGACAAACGGGTGAAATGGCATGAACGGGGAATTTTTAGGCCAAATCGGTGTTCTATAGCCCATGGTTTTGGGGGTGGGTTGGGAGTAGGATGTACTGTGGGCCGAAAACTGATCAGGACACGCCAGGGAGGTTGGGGATCGTCCCAGTGTGGTCCTTTTAATTTTTGTGGCCATTTGGGTGGACAAATCGGCAAAACGATGCGAATAGGGCATTTTTGGCCTAAATCGGTGAGCTATAGCCCATGATTTCAGGGGTAGCCCCAGGGTTTGGGCGTGCTGTGGGCTGAAAATCAATCGGAGCGTGCTAGGGAAGTTGAAGATCATCCCAGTACAGTCCGTTCAATTTTTCGTGGCTATTTGGTGGACAAATGGGCAAAATGGCTTGAATGGGGCATTTTCGAGCCAAATCGGTGTGCTATAGCCCACGGTTTCAAGGGTGAACCTAGGGTCCGGGCATGCTGTTGGACAAAATTTGACCGGGGCGCCCCAGGGAGGTTGGGGATTTTCCCAGTGTGGTCCATTTATTTTTTCATGGCTATTTGGGTGACAAACGGGCGAAACGGTGCGAACGAGGCATTTTCGGGCCAAATCGATGTGCTATAGCCCACAATTTTGGGGGTAGGCCCGCGGTCCGGGCGCGCTGTAGGCTAAAAATCGACCAGCGCATGCCAGGGAGGTTGGGGATCATCCCAGTGTGGTTCCTTTAATTTTTCGTGGGTATTTGAGTTGACAAACGGGTGAAATGGCGCGAATGGGGGATTTTCAGGCCAAATCAGTGTGCTATAACCCACGGTTTTGGGGGTTGGTCCGAGGTCCGGGTGTGTTGTCGATCAAAAATTGACCGGGGCATGCCAGGGAGGTTGGGGATCATCCCAGTGTGGTCCGTTTAATTTTCTGTGGCCATTTGGGTGGACAAACGGGTGAAACGACGCGAACAGGGCATTTTCATGCCAAATCAGTGTGTTGTAGCCCACGATTTCGGGGGTAAGCCCAAGGTTTGGGCATGCGATTGGCCGATAATCGATCGGGGCATGCCAGGGAGGTTGGGAATCATCCCAGTGTGGTTCGTTTAATTTTTTCATGGCCATTTGAGTGGACAAACGGGCGAAACGGCACGAACGGGACAATTTCGACCCAAATTGGTCCAAGGGTCGGCCCTTTCACCTACAAAAAGGATTCTTCCAAGAAAGTTTGACATTTTTAACTTAGAAATGAGACTAGAGAATCGAGAGATATCATTTGTGTACAGGGCAGTGGCACGACTCCAAGGGTAAAGTGAGAAACAGAATATTTTAATTGACTCAAAATCTGCCACAAAGGATTACCTAATTGCAGTTTGTCGGAAAAGAGTGGAAAATGAATGAAAATAGACAGACTGATGTAGGATGTCTTGTCTTGGAGCGTATAACTCCAGCTATAGCCCATAGGTTCAGGGGTGGGCGCGGGTCCGGATGGATTGTGGGTCAAAAATCAATTGGGGCATGCCAAGGAGGTTGGGGATCATCCCAGTGTGGTCCGTTTAATTTTTAGTGGCCATTTGGGTGGACAAACATGCGAAACAACGCGAACGGGGCATTTTCGGGCCAAATCAGTGTGCTATAGCCAACGATTTAAGGGGTGGGCCTGGGATCCAGGCGTGTTATGGGCCAAAAATCGACCGGGGTATGCCAGGGAGGTTGGGGATCGTCCCTGTGCGGTTTGTTTAATTTTTCGTGGCTATTTGGGTGGACAACGGGCGAATCGACGCGGACAGGATATTTTTGGGTCAAATCGGTGTGCTATACCCCACAATTTTAAGGGTGGATTTAGGGTCCGGGCGCGTTATGGGCCGAAAATCGATTGGGGCATGTCAGGGAGGTTAGGGATTGTCCCAATGTGGTCCGTTTAATTTTTCGTGGCCATTTGGGTGGACAAACAGGAGAAACAGCGAGAACAAGACATTTTTGGGCCAAATCGGTGTGCTATAGCCCACAGTTTTGGGGGTGGGGTCGGGGTACGAGTGTGGTGTTGGCCGAAAATCGACCGGGGCGTGCCAGGGAGGTTGGGGATCGTCACAGTGTGGTCCGTTTAATTTTTCGTGGCCATTTAGGTGGACAATCACTAAAAATATTACTCATTTAAAAAAAAAAACATTTTAAATAACATAACCATATTGTATATTATTGTGTCCTATATCAATCAGATTCAATAATCGGATTTTTAAAAAAAAAAGAAAAGAAAGAATGAAAATCCAATGGAAATCATTTATCAAAAAAATGCAAATTCTCGGGAGAAGGGGGATTGATTTCGATGAATCTGAAAATTGCAAATATTGTGACTGTTTTACATATTGCTTCATATTATTGATGACTTATTATTCAATATATCAGTGATTATTGGGTAATTGAAGGGATGTGGATGGACTAATGGCTAGTATACAGCCTCCTTGTTGGAGATTTTATCAACACAAGTTCATTTTGATGAACAGCTTCGCTTATGCCGAGGATACATTGTTCAAGAGTTGAACTTAATTTTTTGGGATGAGTTACTTTCACTTCTTATGTTTGCTTGCCGACTTTGCCTTCTTTTTGTTTTAATTGGCAGGATCTTCAACCCATTTATCGCTTTGTTGTGAAAAAGAAAAACAACAACTCATTCATCAATGATTGGTGGGCCCGGGGTCCAGCACGCTGTGGGCCGAAAATCGACCGGGGC
Source organism: Capsicum annuum (assembly GCF_002878395.1). NCBI lineage: Eukaryota > Viridiplantae > Streptophyta > Magnoliopsida > Solanales > Solanaceae > Capsicum > Capsicum annuum. The sequence goes on from NC_061119.1 coordinate 214,167,743, forward strand.
ATGCCAGGGAGGTTGGGGATCGTCTCAGTGTGGTCCGTTTAATTTTTCGTGGCCATTTGGGTGGACAAGCGAGCGAAACGGCGCGAACGGTGCGTTTTCGAGCCAAATCGGTGTGCTATAGCTCACGTTTTCGGGGGTGGGCCCGGGGTCCGGGCGCGCTGTGGGCCAAAAATTGACCGAGGCGTGTCAGGGAGGTTGGGATCGTCCCAGTGTGGTCCGTTTAATTTTTTGTGGCCATTTGGATGGACAAACGGGCGAAACAACTCAAATTGGGTGTTTTCGGGCCAAATCGGTGTGCTATAGCCCACTGTTTTGGGGGTGGGTCCGGGGTCCGAGCGTGCTGTGTTCCAAAAATCACCTGAGGCGTGCCAGGGAGGTTGAAGACTGTCGCAGTGCAGTCCGTTTAATTTTTTCGTGGCCATTTGGGTGGATAAAACGGCGAAACGATGCGAACGGGACGTTTTCGGGCCAAATAGGTGTGGTATAGCCCACGGTTTCGATGGTGTGCCCGGGAGTCCTATGGGCCAAAAATCAGTACCAGGGAGATTGGGGATCGTCCCAGTGTGGTCGGTTTAACTTTTCGTGGCCATTTTGATGGACAATCACTAAAAATATTACTCATTTTAAAAAAGACTCATTTTAAATAACATAACCATATTTCATATTATTGTGTCCAATATTAATCAGATACAATAACCGAATTTTATTTTTTTAAAAAAAAGAAAGATTGCAAATCCAACGGAAATTATTTAAACAAAAAATGCAAATTCTCCGGGGGAGGGGGATTGATTTCGATGAAATTGAAAACTGCAAGTATTGTGACTGTTTTACATATTGTTTCATATTATTGATGAATTATTATTCAATATATCAGTGATTGTTGTGTAATTGAAGGGATGTGCATGGACTGATGGCTAGTATAGAGCCTCCTTGTTGGAGTTTTTATCAACACAAGTTCATTTTGATGAACAGCTTTGCTTATGCCGAGGATACATTGTTCAAGAGTTGAACTTAATTTTTTGGGATGAGTTACTTTCACTTGTTATGTTTGCTTGCCAACTTTGCCTTCTTTTTATTTTAATTGGCAGGATCTTCAACCCATTTATTTCTTTGTTGTGAAAAAGAAAAAACAACAACTCATTCATCAATGATTGGTGGGCCAGGGGTTCGGCATGCTGTGGGTTGAAAATCGATTGGGGCGTGCCAGAGAGGTTGGGAATCGTCCCAGTGTGGTCCGTTTAATTTTTCGTGGCCATTTGGGTGGACAAGCGAGCGAAACGGCGCGAACGGTGCGTTTTCAGGCCAATCGGTGTGCTATAGCCCACAGTTTCGTGGGTGGGCTCCGGGCGTGCTGTGAGCGAAAATCCATCGAGGTGTGCCAGGGAGGTTGGGGATCGTCCCAGTGTGGTCTGTTTAATTTTTTGTAGCCATTTGAGTGGACAAACAGGCGAAACGGCGCAAACGGCGCATTTTCGGGCCAAATTGGTGTGCTATAGCTCACGTTTTCAGGGGTGGGCCCGGGGTCCGGGCGCGCTGTGGGCCAAAAATTGACCGAGGCGTGTCAAGGAGGTTGGGATCATCCCAGTGTGGTCCGTTTAATTTTTCGTGGCCATTTGGGTGGACAAACGGGAGAAACGACGCGAACGGCCCATTTTCGGGCCAAATCGGTGTGCTATAGCCCATTGTTTTGGGGGTGGGGCTAGGGTCCGGGCGTACTGTGTTCCAAAAATCGATTGGGGTGTGCCAGGGGTTGTTGGGGATTGTCCCAGTGCGGTCCGTTTAATTTTTTCGGTGGTGGTCCCGGGCGTCCTGTGGGTCGAAAATCGATCGAGGCGTGCCAGGGAGGTTGGGGATCGTCCCAGTATGGTCGGTTTAATTTTTTGTGGCCATTTTGGTGGACAATCACTAAAAATATTACTCATTTAGAAAAGACCCATTTTAAATAACATAACCATATTCCATAGTGTCCTATAGAAATCAGATTCAATAACCGGATTTTATTTTTTTAAAAAGAAAGATTGCAAATCCAACGGAAATCATTTATCAAAATAATGCAAATTCTCGGGGGGAGGGGGATTGATTTCGATGAAATTGAAAACTGCAAGTATTGTGACTGTTTTACATATTGTTTCATATTATTGATGAATTATTATTCAATATATCAGTGATTATTGTGTAATTGAAGGGATGTGCATGGACTAATGGCTAGTATAGAGCCTCCTTGTTGGAGTTTTTATCAACACAAGTTCATTTTGATGAACAGCTTCGCTTATGCCAAGGATACATTGTTCAAGAGTTGAACTTAATTTTTGGGGATGAGTTACTTTCGCTTAATTTTTTGTTCAACCCATTTATCGCTTTGTTGTGAAAAAGAAAAAACAACAACTCATTCATCAATGATAATGATAATGAACAATATGCAAAACAGTCGCAATACTGGCAGTTGCCAATTTCATCGAAATCAACACCCCCTCCCCCCACAGTATTTGTATTTTTGTATAAATAATTCTCATTGGATTTTTAATTTTTTAAAAATTTTTCCCATTATTGAATCTGATTGATATAGGACCAAATAAAATGAAATATTATTATGTTATTAATTGAGTCTAATTTGGTGATGTGGACCTCTAATAAGAGGCCACGTGGCAAAGGTGGTTTTACAAAACTCCTGCTAAAAAGTAATGGCATAAAGGAGCCAGTTTTGTAACAGCAATGACATAAACGAGCAAAACTTTTAACGATGGTACAGATGAACCATTTCTAACGTTCAAAGACGGATTTGATCATTTCTTTTTGTTGTTCCATAATTGAGAAGCTGTTGTGTTTGATGTGTTTGTAAATGTCGTTAACAGCACTTTCAGTTATTCCCACTACTTTTCTGCCCATATGCAAATATGGTTGCTGCAAAAGTAGTACTATGACATTAATTTAATGGTTTACCTTCAAACGATAAACAAATGAAAAAGGTACAATGATTCTACTATTCATCCCATTTAGAGCGGAGAGAGCAACATCTCTAGCCCCTTGTTCATAAACATTGCTAGTTGAACATGTTGGGTCAAACACATAATCTGGCACATAAAAAAACAAGTAAGCAAACAAAACTAAAAAGTCAGGACCTAGAACAAGTGATGAAGCTGTTATAACCAATCAGTCTCCGTTGTCATGGCACTTGGTGTTTGAGGATCAAATGCAGCAGATTATAATGTTGTGGTATTTGAATCAGGAGAGGGAGTATCTAGCGAAAAGGGTGAGATTGAAGCTAATTGCAGACGAAAGGGAAATGTTTTATGTGAAATGGGACATTCCACCAGAAAGTAGACAGAGGAGACGGCTACTGCTTGCCAGTAAACTCTGGTCAGATCCTCTTAACATGCAAAATGTAAGCGAAAGCGCTGAAGTAGTCGCGGAGCTTGTTGGATTTCGCGAATCAGGAGAACATGTTGCAGCTCAATTTTGTTTTCCCCTGTGACAAAAAGACATGGCTAGGTTGGAATCTGAAATCAAACTTATTACATTTGTAGTTCCAAAATGAATCTGAACGTGGATTTTGTATCATATTTGCCTGTACAGCTTCTTGATAATAGTCAATGGGGGTTAATTCAGCATTTTTGCTCCTCGGAACACACATCTTGCTGGAATTTTAGCAAAGACATTTAGTTGTTCGTTTTTTTTCAAGAAAAACTAAAAGTAACATTCATGAATGACTGTGACTGGGGAGGGTATAGTGTATGCGAACCTTACCCTTACCTTGGAGGTAGAAAGATTGTTTCCGACAGACGGGAAAAAACAAATCAATGCAATCCAAAAAAAGAAGTAACAGATGTGAAATCATAACAAAGCATGCTGAATAGTAACTAAAAAAAGTGGGTATGCGGATAGGACTTATATAAATGCTCGCAGTTGAAGTCATTAGCATAAATGAATTTAAGGTTCACAGTTTATGAGAAGAGAACGTAAACTTGTATGGAAAAAAAGAGAACAGAACGAGTGCAGTGTCCCGATCTATCCATAATCTCATCAATTTCTTCACTGAAATCTCATTGCCGTATTTGAAAAATTCCGAAAAACAGAAGACATGTAAACGTTGTGCATCAGGATCATCTGTTGCAAATGACTTGACCTCTTCAGCAACATTTTTCGAATCTTCCAATGGCTTTAGATTTAGACAAAATCCCAACAACCGAGATGACATTTGTCTATAATCTGCTTCCCGATAGTCTCAAATTCAGATGGTAATGCTTCATTTATAAACACAACACTATTTAAGAGATAAACATCCAGTGCCCCCTCGAACTATGACCAAAGTTGCTACGACTCTGAGGCCCACTTCAAAGGTGCCACGTTAGCTAAGAAGGTTGACAAAAATACGCTAAAATTTAGTTTGGGTTGGGGGTGGGGTGGGGTGGGGGGTAATCATAATTCAGGGGTATTATACATGCTTTACTCTTAAAAAGGTTCCAACTCTCACGTGGATCGATCCATGGAACCCGTCAACAATATAAATGTCTGCGAGCTGTGCCGCAAACGGAACATCAACAGTAAAAAGTAAAACGGAACATCAACAGTAAAAAGTAACACAAGAATCACCATATAAATGCACATTTCCATTCATTTAATATATAACGTTACTAACTAAAATGAGTGTGTGATCGTGTTTACACTGTAAGCTCATGAACTAAAAAATTTTGTCATGCCCAACTGAGTAATATTACTAATAATTCTATTAACTCAAAAATATGTTACAATACAAAAGCTATCACATCTCCTTGGAACACATTGCTTGAAACCGGTAATTTAGTGGTAATTTGCGACAGAGGAACCGAAATGAAATCCCAAGAGTTCAATCCTTCAGCCAAAAATATTCTTCTGAATTCTCCCCTGAGAAGAAACAAGAAGCGTCAGTAGAAGTTCGACAAGGCACATTATTCAGATGCAGATTTAGTAAATATGCGACCTAAAATACAATATTTTTAGTAAATAGAGTTACTAGAAGAAAACAACAAAACAAAATAAAGTTATGCGTGATGAAATAAATAAATTTAATTTTCTTTGGATGGGTGATACTTTGAAGGAGCCGGGAACAAAGCCAAAAGATTTATTGAAAGTTGAAAATGGTGGCCTGCTAACAATATTTATACAAAGTATTTCGCTTCTTGATATTTCAATTATTTCATAATTTACTATAATTTACACAATCGATACCTTAAAATTTCGCGTCCAAGAGAGCAAACACCCACTCTTCATTTTTAATTTTATTTTTGTTTAGCAACAATACGGAATAGAATAAATAAAAGGGTAGAAACTCATAAAACATGTTTATAAAATTAATTAAAATGTGTATCATATGTCACATGGAAGATCAACTTTATAAAGCGAAACTTTGGGAGAGATCTTTGAAATTATTCTAACAATAACATAAATTACACATAACAAGTAACACCAAATCTTGAAATAAACAAAAAAGAAAAAAATGAAAATTGTAAAAAGAACACCTCAAAATGTGAGTACATATTAAATATTTTTTTTCACAGCTGTGTAAAATTTAACAATTAGAGTTTTTTAAGTATTTGATAGCTACCAAATGTGCTCAAATTTAGCAAGCTTAAATTCTAACAACCGAATGGAGTGTAACCTTGATAAATACTATACTTACATGGATCGGAGATACGGACATCCACAGGGTTGTTTCCGAGGTCTTCTTGTTCTTTCTGAATTCGTGCAGCAGATTCCCCAAGTTTGGGAGGACACTCTCTTAACTCAATCAGCTGTAGTGTGTGTATATCTGCAAACTCAATGGGTATCTCTTTCAAGTTTCGGCAACTTCTAATCATGAGGCGCTCAAGAATAGGAAAATTGTCATCTGTGGCTTTCCAGTACTTGAGATAATTACCTTCAATTAGCAAAAGCTTCAATCGAGTAAATCCCCTAACATTTGGATACCATTTATGGCCATGACAAGTATCCACCAGCTTCAGTACCTCAAGGTTAGGCAATTGAGCTATGATGTCCAAGTACGACCAACTTTGCAAAGTTCTTTCCAACTTCAGCTTCTTGAGCGTTGCTGGAAAAGCTTTTGCACTTGCTGGCAAAAGGTTAAAGAAATGTATAAAACTCACATTTAGAATCCCCAAAATAACCTCGTTCGTGCAACAACCCAAAGACAAGTAAGAAATAGTTTGTCAGTTTGAAAAATCCAAGTGCCTTCCTTTGTCAACAGATCGACTTGGGGGATTTGGCAAATAAAATCTGGGCACTTTAAGATGCCTTAATTGCATTAGTCCCCAAATTTCCTCAGGAAAAGTTTTTAAAACTGATCGATCAGGCAGCCCTTGAACAATGAATGTCTGCAGATTCCATAACCTGCAAATTTCTGGAGGTATGTCTAAACTTTCAAGGCAGAGCAATGATAGGTACCTCAACCAGATGAGGTTTAGTATCTCTACAGGGAAATTATCAATCACTCTGTGTCTCAACTCCAAGACTTTGAGTAATTTGAAATGAATAAGCTCTGATTTGAGACCATAATATGAATCCTTAAGATGAAAAGAGAAAATAGAACGGGTTCGTATCAAACAATCGTTGTTGTCATGATCTCTCAACTGACGATGTACAGGGGTAAGAAGAGCCCTATAAATACCAAAGGGACAATAATCAATTTTATCACCAGTCACGCGTTTAAAGGGCTGCATTTTTTGCATACTGACATATCGATGTTTTGAATCTGAGTAATCAAGCACAATGTCGTTCATGATAAAAATGTTCTCCCTTTGAATTTCTCTCACGCACAGGTCATATATTAGATCATGAACCTTACATGATCTAATTTTTTGTTCCATCTAGACTTTTCTTGCAGACGAGAACTAGACATCTATCGACAAGCTCTTGCAAACACTTCTCTGCCTCTCCTTCCAAATCATTTTCCAACTTCATGAACCCCTCAGCCATCCACGTTCTCATCAGTTCCTTCGCTGGTATCTCACTGTCTTCTGGAAAAATCCCGAAATGCAGAAGACATGTTTTTAGATCACTAGTCAAGTGATCGTAACTCAACCCAAGCACACGTGAACATCGTTCGTCAGTATTCTTTGTGACAAATGACGTGACATCTTTGGCAACACTTTTCCAATCTTCCATTTCCCTTTTATATTTGAGAAGCCCAGAAACCACGACAATAGTTAGTGGTAACCCGTGACATTCATTTGCGATTTTACTTTCCAACAGTCTCGAACTCATATGGTAATGCTTCACTTGAAAATGCTTCACTTTTGAAAAGACTCCAACTCTCATCTTGATCCATGAAGCTCATCCGCAAAGAAAGATTCTCTGTACCAGCATAACAGGCTACTTCGTTGTTACGGGTAGTCAACAATATTCGACTCCCTGCATTGTCTTCAGTTGGAAAGCATTGTCTCATGCCATCCCACACTTCACAACTCCAGATATCATCCAAGACAATTAAGTACCTCTTCCTCTTTAAACTTTTCTGCAGCATGTCTGCTAGCTCTGCTTCACCTCTCGTCTTAACCGTGTCATCCATGTTGATCGTCAATCGCAGAAGGCTCAGCAAAACTTCCTTTCTGTTGTGCTATTGAGATACAGTAACCCGGGCATGAACATCAAAACGGCATAGAATTAATCCATGATTGTAAACTTCTTTCGCTAAGGTTGTTTTACCTATGCCTCCCATCGTGACAATCGGAATGACTTTGGGTTCACCAAAGTAGCTTGCAGTCAGATCTTCTAACAAGCATTCCTTTTGATCATCACGTCCGACCATATTATTGTTAACATTCAGAATATTGTTTGTTGAATGATTCCTTTGATACTTGTTTGCCTTTATCTTGAATCTTTGTTGACTCTTTCCAGACATGATCAATGTCCTTTGCTAATTGTTGAAGGCTTTTATGAAACTTTCGGCGTGTCCATATATTCGAGATTCCTATGATGCTTTTATTTTCTCCCAATACAGCTTCTGTTAGTTTCAGTTGAATTGTGTATTCAACAGCACTTGCAACTTCTTTTACCTCTACTTCAAAATCCGACATTTCCCCAGAAACATTGTTTTTGTCAAAGTTCTTGACAAATACTTCCAGGGAACTAACTTTTTCATGAAGAGTGCAAAATTCTTCTCTCTGATCACAGGACAGGGATGGCATCGGCGAATTGGATGTCAAGAGCGATTCTATTGTTCTCATAAGAGAAGCCACACTTGCATGAGCCATATCTACTGTATTCTCGCTTCTTTTCTTTGCGGTTATGGCCTGAAACCTGCAGGCTTGCAAGAGGTCAATGGACAAATAACGAGATACGCAGATTGCATAAACTAAATAAGATCAGGTAAGGCATTTGCCTTAATCATAGCTATCACAGGGTAACAGTGAGTTTAGTCCCAAACTCAGTAGCTTTGGCTCATTTAACGCGTAAAAATAATTTAACTATTTACAAAAAAGATTGTGGTTCAAACCTCCGCTTTCCTTACTTAGGTATTGTTTTCTATGTTGCTGGGACACATTAAAAAAGTTACCACACCCGTGTCAGATCCTTTAAAAAAGGCACAACTTTTGAAGGATCCAACACGTAATCAACGTTATTTTAGAGGAGTTCGAGCAACATAACTATATACATAGTACTATACATTGACAAGCCATTACAAGTGTTTGTTTTGCTCTAAAACTAAGGGAAACTAACCTTTCAAAGGCAGATTTTCTAAAACAGTAAGTAAGGTCTGCGTACGTACACCCCACCCTCCCGATAACCCACTTGTAGGATTTTCTGACTGTGCTAGAAAGTCGGAGCATAAAATTAAAGGGTCATAATTCAAAATTCTTCTTTACTTTCTTTTAACTTCGTGTCAAAACTTCGTGTCAAGTCAGAAAGACAAACATATCGAAATGGACCTTGGTTGTCCACTGTATACTTGGAGGAAAAAGATACTCCCTTTGTTTCAAAAGTAATGACCTACGTGCTTTCCTTTTTAATTCTTTTAAAAAAGAATGACTTCTTTCCTTTTTTGGCTATACTTTAATTTCAACTTTTCACGTGACATATTTAAGACTATAAGATTAAAGGGCATTTTGGTACACTGACATAACGTTAATTTAAAACCATATGATTAAGAAGGAGATAAACATCTAGTACCCCAAGTTACGACACACACGAACTTGATAGGGGCCTATTACCCCATTAACTCAATTTAACCAACTGATTACTGCAACAAAATACTATAAAAAACACAAATGAGTATATAAAAACAAAAAGATTAAAATGAAGAGAAAAGTGACATACCTCTCTGAGTGTCTGACAAAGTGTTTGCCTTCTGATAAATTGGGATGAGAACTTCAATTATTGTTGGGGGAAGTGCTTTTATTTATTTAAATGGAACAACACATCAATTGTAGTTTTAAGATAAAAAATTCTGAAGAAATGATTATGTAGATATATACCTTTATTATATTTTAAAAAAAAATTAAAGTGATTATTTTAATTTACTGCATTTGAGCAAGGGTCAATCGAAAACAATCTCTCTATCTTCAAGCAAAGTCTGCATTAACCTTCCCAGATGTCACTTGTAAAGATTTACCTCATTGATATAGTAATAAAAGGCCTTGGACAATTTTCTGTACACCAATTTTTTATACACTTACATTTTTTTTATCAAAACAAATCTCCAGCTTTAGGAGCAACATTGTTATGTTAAAAAAAGTTAGAGAATCTTTTTAAACATGACTCAATTATCAAGACTACCTTTAATTTGCAAAACAAAATATTTTAATTTTTTATTCACTAGGATATATAATAACTTAACAAGTACTCCCTCCATTTAAAAAAAAAATGATTTGTTTTTATTTTTAGCCTAGTTAAAAAAAATGATTATTTTCTTTTTTGGCAACAATACTCCAACTTTTCATATGATACGTTTAAGACCACAAGATTAAAGAAAATTTAATACTATAGACATTACTTTTATTTAAAATCATATGATATAAAAATCTTTTTTATTCTTAATACATGCTATGTTCTGGTTTCTTTATTAGCAGTAATGTTTTTTTCAATTTTTATAACTAATTTTGTTTACAGTATTTAAGTGAGATATGGACAATGTCTGCATACCCTGACCCTTTTTCAGATCTCAATTATGAAATTATTTAGAGATATACCTGATTAATATATATATATATATATATATATATATAAAGAAAGAAAGAACTTGGCCAATTTGCTGTACCAATCACAAAATTTTTACTAGTATTTATATTAGCTGCCTGCCACTAATTACTAATACTTTATGGGCTAATCAATAAAGAAATAATAAATCTCCAGCTTAGGACTTAGGAGCCAAATAGTGGAGTATTTATTTTCTTAAAAAAAGCAAACTTTTTGACTCATACAGTGAGTAATGCTATGACGCAATTATCAAGACTATCTTTAATTTGAAAAATAAAAATATTTTAATTTTTTATTCAGTAGGATATATAACAGCTTAACAAGTACTTCCTCCGTTTCAAAAAAAACTGATCTGCTTTTATTTTTACTCTGTTTAATATCCATGCTAAATCAAAATAGGTCATTTCTTTATAAACGGAAGATAACATCTGAGTGGCTGAAATGATATCAGAAGAATTTATCTTGAGAAAACAGCCTCTAAATGGTCCCTTAACATTAAATAGTAGGTTCACTTACGTCCCTGATATCTAATGCTGAACATAAATGGTCCATCATCTTTCCAAAAAGGGTGCATTTTTGGTCTTGGTCAACGAGAGAAAACACTATTATATTTTGAACCTATCAAATTTAAATCTTACAATAGAGTTCATCAACTTCAATAATGGAGACAAAGGTTACAAACTCCTTTCTTTTTTATTTGATTCGTTGGCTTTGACTTGGCATGAAGTTTAAGAAAATAAAGAAACTTTTGAATCTTGCGATCTTAAGCTAAAGATATGTGGAATGTGCAAAAATTGTTTCTCCACGCATATCTGCCTGCCACCAATTCCTTCTTGAATAGCCTCCAAATGTGTACACTTGACCATGCATATGTATGTGTACATGGAAATTAGTAAAGCCCAACACGTAGTGTTACATTTCTATAAACCCAAAATATCTGGTACCGTATGGGTACCAGGTAAGTCCCACATAGTGGGATCTGAGGAGGGTAGAGTGTATGCAAATTTTACTCTTACCTCAGAGGTAGAGAAGATTTTTCCGATAGATCTTGGCTCAAGATAAGTAGTCCAAAGCAGTCGAGAAAGAAATGCCCCCTTATTAAAAATCTAGAGAAATTGTTGTGGGTTGTTAAGAGGTGTGAATGGAAAATGAAAAGATGGTGTTTTTCTTTGGAAAGACACTAGAGAGAAAGAATACAATTTGAATATGTACCTTTTTGAATTGAATGGTCATGACTTTTTCAATGGATTGTGACTTTCCGAAGAGTTGCACTTTTCTGAACCATTGCTTCTCTTCAAGAAGCAATACCTTGATGGCTATAAATACCTGAATTTTTCTTCAAGTAAAGGAAATTTTTTTAGAGTTGAAAACATTCTTCTTCTTCTTAAAAACTCACTTGTGATCATCAAATTGTTGAGTGCGTACGAAGTTTTTGGAAGTTTGGAGTACCTCTACTTTTAGAAAGTGAACCATTTTATCCTGGGACGAAAGATTCCATAACCTCGGGTACTTGAGAGGAATAAATTCCTTAAAGGACACACCGTGAAGTTGGTGGACTTGGTTCTTAAATCTCCACTTCATCTTCATTTCTTAATAGTTGATAAACACTTTATTTGATAGTTCTTTTGATTATTCATTTGAACTTGTGTTTGAAGGTGTTGAACTTCATTGTAGTTCTTGAAACCTTATTCTTGAACTTAGTTTGAAGTTTGTATAGAAAACATAAAAATTTTGTACCCATTGGAACAACAGTTGCATCTCCTTGAAAGCCAGAAAATAATGGTAAATTTAAAGTTCAAATAGTATGAACTCTCCTTAGCTAATGTCAGTCTGAATCAAACGCAACTCCCATGCTTTAGCTGTAGGAAAGGAACACAAAAGTCCCAACTCACAAATATATTCCCACTACTTGTCTGCCCATATGCAAATATAGTTGCTACAAAAGAAGTACTATGACATTAATTTAATGGTTTAGCTTCAAACGATAAACAAATGAATAAGGTTCTACTATTTATCCCATTTAGAGCGGAGAGAACTTAGGAGGCTGACATGGTTAAATCATACCTTAGCAAAGCTTGGTAACGCGATCCCTGCACTCATATTCTTCCGGAGCACTGTCGTTTACATAATAACCAACTCTTGGTATCTGACAACTGCTTTGCTTTTGAATATACGGTATTAAGCCGTTGAAGCAGGAGAGGGAATATCTAGTGAAAAGGATGAGATTGAAGCTAACTGCAGACGAAAGGGAAATGTTTTACGTGAAATGGGACATTCCACCAGAAAGTAAACAGAGGAGACGGCTACAGCTTGCGAGTATACTCTTGTCAGATCCTCTTAACATGCATAATGTAAGCGAAAGTGCTGAAGTAGTCGCGAGGTTTGTTGGATTTCACAAATCAGGGGAACGTGTTTCAGCTCAATTTTGTTTCCCCCTGTGACGAAAAGACATGGCTAGGTTGGAATCTGAGATCAAACTTATTACATTTGTAGTTCCAAATAGCATGCTAATATTTTCATCGATGAAGATGAAAATGAATCTGAACGTAGATTATGTATCATATTTGCCGGTACAGCTTCTTGATAATAGTCCATGGGGGTAAATTCAGCATTTTTGCTTCTAGGGAACACACATCTTGCTGGAATTTTAGCAAAGAGATTTAGTTGTTTGGTTTTTTTCAAGAAAAACTAAAAGTAACATTCATGAATGACTATGACCAGGGAGCATAGGCCGTAGAGTGTATGCGAACACCCTTTTTCAAGAAAAACTAAAAGTAACATTCATGAATGACTATGACCAGGGAGCGTAGGCCGTAGAGTGTATGCGAACACCCCTACCTCAGACGTAGTAAGGCTGTTTCTGATAGACGAGGAAAAACAAATTAATGGAATCCAGAAAAGAAGTTACAAAGCATGCTGAATAGTAACTAAGAAAATGGATGCGCGGATATGATTTATATAAATGCTTGCATTTGAAGTCATTAGCCTAACTGAATTTAAGGTTCACAGTTTATGAGAAAAAAACATAAACTTGTATAGCGAAAAAGAGAACAGAACAAGTGTAGTATCCCGATCTATCCATAATCTCATCAATTTCTTCACTGAAATCTCACTGCCGTATTTGAAAAGTTCCGAAAAACAGAAGACATGTAAACGTTGTTCATCAGGATCAACTATTGCAAATGACTTGACATCTTCAGCAACATTTTTCGAATCTTCCAATGACTTTAGATTTAGACAAAATCCCAACAACGGATGAACCCCCTGAATTGCATGTAGATCCGCCACTGCCTGCGACATCTTTGCCCTCATTACGTGAGACACGATATTTGATGCTAACAAGATATTTTCTGCATTCCTCCAAAACTATACAAAATTGAGAAAGGTAAGCTAAATGTTTCCTACATCTCAAAGTTTTCATTCAAATTTTGGGTTTCTAGAACATTATAATAAATCATTTTGCAATATAATAACTCAAAGATCTAAACTCTGTTGAAGCTATATCTCAATCAGTATTTCGGCTACAATAAACCTTCTATGATACCATGATAAAATCTGCAACATAACGTGTGTACTCATACTACTTCATAGTTGGAATAGCTTACAAGAGGAAGAAGAAGAAGATCAAAGTGTTTATTGATGTAATGGTAAGAATTGGAAGTTACAGTTGTTTTTCCTAGTTGACTTAGTGACTTATTTATAGAGTTTATACAAAGTATCTAGAAGCATCTGGAAGCTTCTCAACTTGTAGTGTCCTAGCTGGCAATTAATTATAACTAACTAACTAACTACTCCTTGAAACTAATTAACTACTTCACTATAGGACAATGCAACAGACTTAAGCAATAACTATTAACCATAGTGTTATTATCCGTTGCTTCCACTTCATCCATATGCGTTAGTAATCTTTAACACTCCCCCTCAAGCTGAAGGGTTCAGAATGTTGAGCACACCAAGCTTGCTAAGAAGATATTAATGTTGCTCATGACTTAAGCCCTTGGTCAATATATCTTCCACTTGATGTTGCGTAGACACATGAACTGTTTTGACTAATCCTGCTTTGATCTTGTCCCGAATAAAATGACAATCAATCTCTATATGTTTCGCTCTTTCGTGGAATATAGGATTAGCTGCCAATTGAATAGTTGATTTGCTATCACTCAATACTGTGATAGGATTGTGAATGAGGAGATCTAGTTCTGAGAATAATCCTTCCAACCAAGTTATCTCTACCACTACTGAGGCCATGCTTATATATTCAGCCTCAGCTGAACTTCTAGCAACTGTGTGTTTCTTCTTAGATTTCCATGATACTAGTGAGCCTCCAAACTGTATCACATACCTAGTGACCTTCTAGTGTTAGGGCATGCAGCCCAATCAGAATCACACCAGCAGTTTAGATCTACATTTCCCTGTGACCATCCAAATACCTTTCCCTTTCAGATATCTAACAACCCTGTATGCAGCCTCTAAGTGAGATCTCTTAGGTTTTTGCATAAACTGATTCAAAGTCTGGACTGCATAGCAAATATCAGGCTTTGTGATTGTGGCATACATAAGTTTTCCAACCAGTCTTTGATAAATAGATGCATCTCTTAGAACCACACTATTAGTTATTCCAGCAGCTTCATCAACCTCTACCAAAGTCAGTTTAATGTTGGATTTTAGTGGTGTGGGTGTAGGTTTTGCACCTGCCAGACCAGTCTCTGAAATCAACTCAAGCAAGTACTTCCTTTGATTCATAATAATCCCCTTCTTTGATCTTAGTATTTTAATGCCTAAGAAATATTTAAGCTCACCTAAGTATTTCAGCTTATATTGTTAGTGCAGTGTTGTCTTAGCTTCTTTGATCATAATATCATTGTCACCAGTTATAAGCAAATCATCCTCATAGACTAGAATGACCACTATTCCTTTTTCTTCTTTTAAGGTAAATAAAGAATAGTCATATGTGATGTGAGTGAAACCAGCCTTCAACAAGGATGAAGTGAGTTTGATATTCCACTACCTTGATGCTTGTTTAAGTTACAGTAACCTACAAACCTTATGTTGTCCTTTCTGCTGTAAACCTTCAGGTAGGTGCATGTATACTTCCTCATCTAGGTCACCTTGTAAAAAAGCATTATACACATCCATCTGGTACAAATACCATCCCTTTGACATTGCTAGAGCAACAACACACCTGACAGTTACCATTTTGGCAACAGGTGAAAAAGTATCATGATAGTCCAACCCCTCCTGCTGGCTATATCCTTTGGCTACTAGTCTAAACTTGAATATTTCAACATCTCCATTTGCCTTGTACTTGATTTTATATACCCATTTTGAACCTATAACATTCTTACCTGGTGGTAAATCCACCAATTCCCATGTATTATTGTTTTCAAGAGCTTGTATTTCCAACTTCATGGCTTGAGTCCATCTTTCATCTCCAGCTGCTTCACTAAAGTTTTGTGGTTCCACCAAAGCAGAAAAACAATCAACATAGCATTGGTATGCAAGTGAAGTATTATCATAATATAGATGATGAGAAATTGGGTATCTGGTACCCTTCCTTCTTCCTGCTGTAGTATAGTCCTTCAACCAAATAGGCTCTTTAGTTACTCTTAGAGTTCTTCTAAGTGGATGTTGCATATCTCTTATCTCTGTAGTGACTGGTGCATCATTATTTGACTCTTGATGTGGTAGAACTTCAGCCAGGTGTTCAGGTTCTAATCCACCTTGTGGTGATCCATCTGTGTCTGCAGAAGGGATGATTACATGATCTTCAATCTCATCAGGTTCTATCTCACTGTGGTAGTCATGCAGCTGTAGAAAGCCATCTGCATCATCTTTATCTTTCCTGTTGGCAAATGGAAACACATGCTCTTGTAATGAAACATCTCTACTAACAAACAATCTGTTGCTATCTAAATCCAGTAACAAATATCCTTTCTGTGAAGTAGAGTATCCCATCATCACTGTTGGTTTAGCTCTTTCTGCAAACTTATCACCTTTAGGCAATACTGAAGCATAGCACAGACAACCTACTACCTTTAAATGCACCAGTGAAGGGATTCTGATATCAGAGCCAGGCCCACCCAGTTTATTGTTTCCGATACTGCGCCCCCGGTCTTATATTATCCATGCTCCAGAGGCGTGCGAGGGGGTGTTTGATTCCCACATCGGTGGGTTAAAGGGTCTTTGGTCTCCTTATATGGTCTTGGGTAATCCTCCCCTCATGATCTAGCTTTTGAGGTTGAGTTAGGCCCAAGGTCCATTTCTATAAGGAGACCAAGGACCCTTTTAATCCATCGATGTGGGACTCCAACAATTCCAATTTCACAGGGACCCTCACGAACTCAATTTTAGCATATTTTTATCACCCTTTTGTACTAACGTGACACCTTTATTACATAAAATAGGGTCCACATGTCAGCTAACAAGGTTGACATAAGGTGTCAAATCAGCTAAAAAGGATGACAAAAATACGCTAAAATTTAGTTCAGGCGGATACCACTAGTTATTTGGTCATTGTAAAAGAAAAGAACTTTTTTTATGACTAGAACTTGGTAACTGTTTATTAACTATTCAGCAGTATGTTTTATTTACACAAGCAAGACAAGCATTGAATATGAATAAAATATCATTTTCAATATTATTTTTGTTTAACAGCAATACTGAATAGAATATATAAAAGGGTAGAAACTCATAAAACATGTTTATAAAATTAATTAAACAAAATAATTTTAAAAGGGGAAAGTAAGTTTAATTTAATCATACATTTTTACATAAGTGATAAATACGTTATTGTTACAAAGAAATCAAAATAACCAAAGTAAGGTTGTATCATATGTCACATGGGAGATCAACTTTATAAAGCGAAACTTGGGGAGAGGTTTTTGAAATTATTCAAAACAATAACATAAATTACACATAACAAGTAACACCAAATCTTGAAATAAACAAATGTATTTGATGGATACCAAATGTGCTCACATTTAGCAAGCTTAAATTCTAACAGCCGTATGATGTGACTTGTGTAAATGAGAAACAGAGTGTAACCTTGATAAATACTATATGTATATATATACTTACACAGATCGGAGATAAGGACATCCACAGGATTGTTTCCGAGGTCTTCTTGTTCTTTCTGAATTCGTGCAGCAGATTCCCCAAGTTTGGGAGAACACTTTCTTAACTCAATCAGCTGTAGTGTGTATTTCTGCAAACTCAATGGGTATCTCTTTCAAGTCTTTGCAACTTCTAATCATGAGGCGCTCAAGGACAGGAAAGTTGTCATCTGTGGCTTTCCAGTACTTGAGATGATTATCTTCAATTAACAAAAGCTTCAATAGAGTAAATCCCTTAACATTTTGATGCCATTCATCGCCATCACAAGCATCATCCATCAGCTTCAGCACCTCAAGGTTAGGTAATTCAGCTATGATGTCCAAGTACGACCAATTTAGAAACGTTCCGTCCAACTTTAGCTTCTTGAGCGTTGCTGGAAATGCTTTTGCACTTGCTGGCAAAACTCTATTTTGACAACATGAAAAACTCAATGTTTCAAGTTGCTGCAGATAAACAAGATTGTTGTGAAGCCCAAAGTCCCGAATACTCATAGAGTCAATAACATTTCCAATGATTCCTAATTCTTTTGCATTCTGAATCCCCAAAATAACCTCCTTCGTGTAACAATCCGAACACAAGTAAGAAACAGTTTGTATGTTTGAGAAACCCATGTGACTCCCTTTGTCAGCAGATACGCTTGGGGGATTTGGCAGATAAAATTCGGGCTGTTTGAGATGCCTTAATTGCATTAGTCCCCAAATTTCCTCAGGAAAAGTTACTTTAACTGATCCATACATGGCTTTTCGCTTGAATGTCAGCATCCCTTGAACAATGAAGGTCTGCAGATTCCATAACCTGCAAATTTCTGGAGGTATGTCTAACTTCCCATAGCTGAACAAAGATAGGTACCTCAACCAGATGAGGCTTAGTATCTGTAAAGGGAAACTATCAATCATCACGTGGCTAACATCCAAGACTTTGAGTAATTTGAAATGAGTAAGCTATGATTTGAGAATAAGAGTTGAAATGCCACGACCATAAAAGAAAATAGAACAGGTTTGTTTCAAAAGATCATTGTTGTCATAATCTCTCAACTGATGATGTACAGGGGTAAGAAGAGCCCTATAAAAACCACCGCCAAAACCATACATTTCCTCACGAGTCCGGCACTTAAAGGGATTCATTTTATGCATACTGAGAGATTTAGCTTTTCTAGCACGTAAATGTTCAAACACATTCTACTGAGAGATTGGCATCCTGAAGGAACATGAACTGGCTCACAATCATCTGGTTTTTCAAAAACAACGTCGTTCATGATAAAAAAAATTTCCCCTTTGAACTTCTCTCAAGCACAGGTCATATATTAGATCATGAACCTTACATGATCTAATTATTGTTTCATCTCGACTTCTCTTGCTGACGAGAACTAGACATCTGTCGACAAGATCTTGTAAACACTTCTCAGCCTCTCCTTCCATGTCATTTCCCAAATTCAGGAAGCCCTCAGCCATCCATAATCTCATCAATTTCGTCACTGGAATCTCACTGTCTTCTGGAAAAATTCCAAAATGCAGAAGACATGCTTTTAGATCGCTAGTCAAGTGATTGTAACTCAACCCAAGCACACGTGAACATTTTTCGTCAAGATCATGTGTGATAAATGACTTGACATCTTTAGCAACACTTTTCCAATCTTCTATTGTCCTTTTAGATTTGAGAAGCCTGCAACCACGACAATAGTTAGTGGTAACCCGTGACATTTCTCTGCGATTTGCTTCCCAATAGTCTCGAACTCATATGATAATGCTTCACTTGAAAATGCTGCACTTGTGAAAAGACTCCAACTCTCATCTTGATCCATGAAGCTCATCCACAAAGAAAGATTCTCTATACCAGCATAACAAGCTACTTCATCGTTACGGGTAGTCAATAGTATTTGACTCCCTGCATTGTCTTCAGTTGGAAAGCATCGTCTCACGCCATCCCACACTTCACAACTCCAGATATCATCCAAGACAATTAAGTACCTCTTTCTCTTTAAACTTTTCTGCAGTATGTCTTTTAGCTCTGCTTCACCTTTCGTCTTAACCGTATCATCCATTTTGATCGTCGATTGCAGAAGGCTCAGCAAAATTTCCTTTATGTTGTGTTGTTGAGATACAGTAGCCCAGGCACGAACATCAAAACGGCGTAGAATTGCTTCATGATTGTAAACTTCTTTCTCTAAGGTTGTTTTACCTATGCCGCCCATCCCGACTATCGGGATGACTTTCTGTTTGCCAGAGTAGCTTATAGTCAGATCTTCTAACAATCATTTCCTTTGATCATCACGTCCAACCATATTGTTCTTAACATTCAGAATATCGTTTGTTGAACTTAAAAAATCATGAACCAAAGATTCCTTTGATACTTGTTTGCCTTTATCTTGGATCTTTATCGACTCTTTGCAGATACGATCCATGTCCTCTGCTACTTGTTGTAGGTTTTGACGAATGATCAGCAGTGTCCTTAACAAAAAATTACAGGGTGGCAGTACGTATGCTAAGTTGTTGAGGTTGATTTCAGATGGCCACTCAACTAACAGTTATTAACTCAGAAAGATGAGTATAAAAATACTATAAAAAAAACAAATATGAGTATGTAAAAACAAAAAGATATAGTAGCAAGTAATCAAGATTAAAATCAAGAGAAAAATGGCATACCTCTCTGAGCGACTAAAATGGTATTTGTATAGATAACAAAGAGTTGCCTTGTGATAAATTGGGATGAGAACTTCAATTATTGTTGCAGGTGGGGTAAGGGCATTATTCTATTTAAATGGAAGAACACATCAATTGTAGTTTTAAGATCTTGGCCAATTTGTTGTACAAATCACCAATTTCTTAATACATATTAGCCGTCCGCCACTTGTATTTTGTGACCTAATATGTCAATAAAGATATAATAAGATAAGGGTGGAGGATCAAAACAAATCTCCAGCTTTAGGAGCAAAATTGTTATTTTAAAAAGGCAAAATAGATTGTTGGACTCTTGTACTTATCTGAGTTTGGAAAGTGAACATATCTTTTGTTATGTAAACCCCTCAACTCAATAAAACTCAATATTTTAAAATCCTTTGACCGTTGACCAAGCTTATGTGGCACAAATCGGTTGAGTTGGACGAAATGCGTGAGAGCACGCGCCTGGTGTGCGAGTGAGGGTCATTTTTTTTTTCAATATTTTTACATTAAAACAATTAAAAAAAAATTAAAAAGAAAGTAAAAGCAAGCCGCCCTCCACCCCACCCCAATAAGTAACAATAAATCAAGATTGCAACTTTGGATGCTTCAATTCCTCAACAAATTGCAAAAAATCAACAACTTAGGTGGTTTTAACACAGCAAAAAGATATTCCACAGATGAGAAAATGCCGAAAAATTGAATACCGTCTGTCCATTGACTTCATTAAGCTCATGGGAACAACTTCATTAGTCCACTTTCTTTGTCAGCTTTTTCCCCACTAGCTAAAGAGAAGCACACATTACATTTCTTGTGGAAAAGGTAGGCAATTTATGTGTCTTGCTTAAGCTGTCAAAAGACTAATCAAAATGAGTAAAAACGTAGAAGTGGTGAAAGATTGATTCTTTCAGTTGAATGGAAACGAGTGAAATAACAAAAGTTATGCAGTTGTTTTGAAGTATTAAAAAATACTCATCCATTTAACTCTCGGTCAACTTCTTAGCTCCCTTTTCATATGAAGAAGAAGCAGCAGCAAAGGAAAGAGCCATTAGAGCCCCAGCCCCCAGCATTTTTTTTTTTTAATTCTTAATTTAAATTTTTCATTTTTTTAATATGTAATTTCTTATGTGGCATTTTTTAATATATTTTAAAAGATATATTAAAAAGGACCTGATCAATTTGTTGTAGCAATCACCAATTTTTTAATATATATTAGCCGCCTGACACTTGTATTGTGTTACAAAGATATAATAAGATAAGGGTGGAGGATCAAAATAAATCTCCAGCTTTAGGAGCAAAATTGTTATTTTAAAAAGGCAAAATAGATCGGTGGATCCATATACTTGTCTGAATTGGTAAAGTGAACGTTTCTACTACATTCTATGTTCTAATTTCTTTATTAGCAGTAATTTTTTTTTCTACTTTTATAACTAATTTGATTTACTGTATTTAAGTGGCGATCTTTCGAAAATAATCTCTCTATTTTTATGAGATAGGGACAATGTCGGCATATACTTGACCTTTTTCATATCTCATTTATGAAATTATTTAGAGATATACCTGATTAATATATTAAAGAAAGAACTTGACCTATTTGCTGTACCAAACACAAATTTTTTGTTTATATTACCTGTCTGCAACTAATCAATAGAGAAATAATAAATCTCCAGCTTAGGATCCAAATAGTGGAGTATTTTTTTTCTTAAAAAAAGCAAACTTTTTGACTCATGTTTAACCATTTATTAATAATCCTTATATTGCTAATGGTATGGTTTTCTGTGTATAACTAATTACAGAGGCTGAAAATCTTATCAAACAAAAAATTAAATAATATTATAATTAATATATGTATTAATTTCTCTGATAAATCGTCACGGCCCAAATCGAGGCCCTCGCTGTGACGAGCATTCCGAACCATGAAGGCCTGGACGCCCTTCTCTATCTGGTAATCATGCACAATATTCATAAAATATAACAGAAGATGCGGAATTGTAAATCATTACCGAAACATGTTCATACTCTGAATTTAATTTAACAATAAGGAATAAAATCCAACAATATCTAAACAACCTCTGAACCAGTCTGCGAAATCTCTACTACATCTGAAAATAACAACTGTCTGAAACTGGGACAAGGCCCCCCAGTAAACCCAAACCAAAATAAATACATAGTCTGAAAGAAACAGACCTTCTGGAATAAAGAAGGCTCACCACGACACCGTTCACTTCAGTCTGAAAACTCTACAGCTTAACAGGACCTCTGGACTAAGCTTAAGACCCTGGGAGGTTGGGGGGTCAATACAATTGTACTGGTACGCAGAGCAAATTCAAAATAATAATTTGTATTCAACATATATGAGAGCAATTCAAAACGGTTTATAAATATATATATATATATATCATATGGTAAGAAATCACATGGGCAATTTTTATAAGACTATAAAATCATCTGAACTCTATGACACTCTTTGTTTTTCTTCTGCGCTAGGTACTATACCCTACATTTTTGTAATTTCACAGGCTATATGGAATCTGCGCTTAACTCGGCAGCCAAGCCCCCAACCCAAGTTTGCCGCAAGGGTTGGAGTCTCTATCTCTACTACGCCATAGGGCCGACGCCAGCGTACAAGGATAATATACTCGTATCGACAAAACACGATTTTAGGCTATGAGCCGATTGACTCATGCCCTCTTCGGGTAACCACCTAACCCTCTTTAAGCTCATTTTTAATTTTTTAAAACATGCAATCTCTGAAATCAAACTTTGAATACTCTAGTTCTGTTATGACATACATTTATATGGTATCGTCATACCATTGACTTGCAAGTCACATTCTCTGAGACATTTATAGCAGATTATACCTCTATTCTCAAGACATGTAGTTCTGGACCCTCATATCAACAATTCCTCTCAAGAAACTCATTCTTTAAAACTCATGTAAACACATGTAAGAAAACTCTCATTTTCAACATTTCAAACACATAAGGTGGTCATGTCAAAGATATCAATCTCATGAAATTCTTTCTCTTTAACACAAGAACAAAATCATATCAAGAAACTCCCTCTCATCATCATAAAAATCATATTAATTACTTTAATATTGAAAAGATCACTTCCAAAACATTAAATATGCATCTTAAATCATTCTCAACAGTTTCATCAACTCTAAATCATCAAAGAGAGGGATTTCAATGATAATGCTCTCAATCAAGTCTTCAAAATCATACATATACTTATAGAGGTAAATCGATTTAAGGGGAAAAGGCCTAAAGGCCAAAACAATAATGTTATCAAAGCATTCATAATGCAAAATTTAAAGCATAAGTCCCAAAACCCCTTTAAAATCCATGCTTGATAATCTTTAAATCATGTTCTAGTGTTTACAAGCCTATGTAGGTTATAGGATAGACCCACGTACCTTAAATTAGAATTTTTTGAATGAACTCTAGCTTTTGGGATGCTATACGTATGATGGATGGGTGCTTCTTGTACCCCTCGCAATGGGAATTCCAAATCTTGAGGAATTATAGAAAAGTTACGGTTAAATCTTGAGATATATTGATCTTTGGGTTAAAACCCTAAAGAGTGTTCTTGGTGATTTTGAGAGAAAGTAATCTTATTTTTGTGTTTTGGAGATTTAATCCCGTGTTAAAGTTGATAAGGGGGTGAAAAATACCCACAATACCCTTAATAGATCGGATTAGAACTGAAAAATCTGGCCTAGGGGAATTGCCAAGGTGGTGCCCTGCTTGCAACGGGGGTGAGACCGGGGCAGCGCCCTGCTTAGAGCGGGGGAGAACCCTGGGCGGCGAGGGCTTAATGCGTTTAGCTACTGGTTTGGCATACCAATGTAACGCCCCATAAAAGTCATACATGTACTAACTCTTAGTGGTGTGGTCTTAGACTTGAAAACATGAAAAATTTTCTAAGTGTCAAAGGACTTAGACTCATTTTTGGATCGTAATCTTCGAGGATTTTATTTTCAACCTTCCCGACCTCTATTTTTAGATTTTCTTGTTGTGCTACGATGGTGCAAGGTCATAGTATATCTCGGGTAAATTTCGGAATTTTTAGACGGGCGTAAGGTCGTGTTTGGGTTGAAAAATAGTAGCTAAAGGAGTTTGGGGAGCGCCACCCAGGGTTCACCCCCGCTCTAAGAAGGGCGCCGCCCAGGTCTCTCCCCCAGTGAAAGCAGGGCACTGCCCTGCCTATCACGCCCAACCAATTTCAGTGTACTATTCTGTCTTATTAAGGGCATTGTGATATTTTTCCAAAACCCTATCTTGAACATGGGATTACACTCCCCATTGAGCATAATATTGATATTTTCACCAAAAATCCTCAAGAACACTCTCAAGAATTTCAACCTAAAAACTCAAGTAGTTCAAGATTCAATCGTAGGTTTTTGAAATTGATCGCATATTTGGAATCCCCGGGTCGTAGGCTTCAATAAGCACCTATTGTCTTCCTAATTCGAGGTACGCGGGATTTTCCTCAAATCTCATGGGCATAGAAATCATGATTTTAAGAATGGAGTTTTGAATTTATGAATATAATTATATTATTAGAAGTTTTGATGGTATTAGTTTAGTTTTTAGGCCTTCCCCAAATTTATTCGAATTGATATATGTATATATGTACATGTTTTAATGTTGAT